>NC_080392.1:18059020-18190655 GCF_028751815.1 Salvia miltiorrhiza | reverse complement strand
TAGCCTTAGATATTTAAGATATTAACCGTTAGTCGTTAAATATCTCGTTTCGTCTCGTTTTAACGACTAATTACCCACATTCTTCGTTACTCACACTCTTAACTCCTACTCACTTTCATTACACTCGTAATTCTATATAAATATAGAAAACGCAAGCTCGTTTTCGAAATTCTGATAAACGAGCTCGGTTCGTTTATCGAGAAATCCCGATTTACTATTCACTCGTCGTCCAAAAATAAAAACTTTCATTATTGGACTCGTATTGAAAAACTAAGAATATTTCTCGACGACGTGCACGTAAGATTTTGAAAGTCGACAAAAAGACGAAATAGCAGTATTTTACTATTCATCGTCAAAAAGTCAAAAATTTAAAAAACGTCTTAACGGACTCAGATCTCACTTCCGAGTTCACCGTTCTCATTCAAATAATTATCTCGAATTATTAAAATACTCAAACTCAATTACGGATATAAAATCACACATCATCCTCACATCATCAAAAGAACATCTCAACATCTTTAAAATATAACAACAAAACTTCATATAACTCCTCATCTCTATACAAAGTAATCAAACAAGGGATCTTATACCCTACTTACTCAAACTTAAGCAATTAAACACGTCATCAAAAGCCCGGGTATTACATACCTTCCCCCTTAAAATAAATTTCGTCCCGAAATTTGTACCTCTTGTAAATGTTTCGGGTACTTCTCTCACATCTTATCCTCAAGCTCTCTTTCCACTTCTTTCTTAACTATCATATCTCCATTGGACCTTATCCAATGCAATCGACTTATTACTCAATTGCCGAATTTTATGATCTAACATCATCTGAGGTCTCTCTTCATAACTCAAGTCTGGTTCTAAGATCATTTCTTCTTAGTAAACCACATGGTTTGGGTCGAAAATATATATCCTCTCAATTGTGACACGTGAAACACGTATGCACATTTCCAAAGCTAGGTGACAAAGCCAACCTATACGCTATTGGACCTATCTTTTGCAATATCTCGTAAGGACTTATAACTCTGGGTCTAAGCTGTCCTTTAACACCAAATCTATTCATCCCCTTTGAGGGTGAAACCTTCAAGAAAACTTTGTCTCCTATCTCGAAACTTTATCTCACGTCTTATATGCAAACTCAATTAGTGGCAACACATTCTCCCGATTTACTCCTCTATCAAGGATAGTAGTTCTTATCATATCTTCTATCGTCTGCTATGCTAAAAATTCATCCTTGTACCCAACTCTTTCTGTAACTCATCCAAAAATGTGATGTAAATTTTTTTTTTCTTTCTGAGGTGATCTACACCGGTACTCAATGCAATCTTATAATGTCACGAACATACAATTGTGCTAACTTATCTGGTCCATACGCGATTAGGATCAGTATGAAATGTGCAGATTTTGTTAGTCGATCTACAATCACCCAAATTGCTGTATTTCCTCTTTGACTTTTCGGTAAAGCTATCACAAAATCCATCGCTATGTGATCCCATTTCCACTCGGGAATCTCCAACGGTTTTAACTTCCCATAGGGTCGTTGGTGTAATGCTTTCACTTGCTGACAAGCTAAGCATCGCTCTACAAACGAAGCTATGTCTCATTTCATTCCGTCCCACAAAAATCTATTTTTTTACAACCTGATACATCTTTGTGCCTCCTGGGTGGGCGGTGTAAGGCGTGTCATGAGTCTCACTCATGATCGTATTCTTAAGTTCATCATCGCGGGGAATGCATCTTCTCCCCTCAAATAAGATAGCATTGTCTGATTTTTTTTTTTTTTTTTTTTTTTTTGTAACTCTTGAGATCTCCTGCTCTTATCCTTTCTCGTAACTTGTTCATTGTCTCATCTTTCCTTGTGCTTCAATCACCATTTTCCTCAAACTATGCATCGTCGCAACAATACTCGCTATCGTCCCTGGTGGTTTTATCATCTCTATCCTCATCTTGTCAAAGTCCTTTATAAGCTCATCCTCTCTCGTGATAATACATCCTAACTTTGACGAGACCTTTCGGCTCAATGCATCGGCTACTACATTGGCCTTGCCAGGGTGATAGTTAATGTCGCAGTTAACATCCTTTACTAATTCGAGCCATCTCATTTGCCTCATGTTAATATCCTTATGCTTGAAAAAGTATTTCAAAGTTTTGTGGTCCGTGAAAATCTCACATCTAACTCCGTAGAGATGATGTCTCCAAATTTTTTTTTTTTGGGCATGCACAACGGCTGCAAGCTCTAAATCATGCATTGGATAATTTATCTCGTGGGATCTAAGTTGTCGTGATGCATAGACTATAACTCTTCCTTCTTGCATCAAAACACATCCTAGCCCATTCTTTGACGCATCTGTGTAGATGGTATACTCTTTATCCATTTCCGGGACTAGCAGCACTGGTGCTGTAGTCAATTTCCTTTAAGCTCTTAAAAACTCTCTTTACACTCCTCTTTCCAATTGTACTTAACTTCTTTTCTCGGTCTTGCTATCATGGAAAATCCTTTAATAAACCTCTGATAGTATCCTGCTAAACCTAAAAAGTTGCGAATCTCGTTAGGCGTAGTTGGTGATCTCCACTCATGTACAACTTGTACCTTGACGGGGTCAACTTTAATTCTTTCGAATGATACAATATGTCCTAGAAAAGTTACTTCGTTCAACCAAAACTCGCACTTGGTGAATTTGGCAAAAAACTTCTCAACTCTTAACGTTTCCAACATCGTTCTCAAATGTTTTGGCGCTCCTGCTCATTCTTCGAATAGATGAGAATATCATCTATGCTAAGATAAATTTATCCAGTTATTGATGGAACACTCGATTCATGTGATCCATGAAAACTACTGGTGCCTTCGTCAAACCGAATGGCATAACTATGAACTCATAGTGCTCATACCTCATTTGAAAAGCTGTCTTAGGTATATCATTCTGTCAAAATTTGAACTGGTGGTAATATGATCTCAAGTCAACTTTCAAGAAAAACTCGCTCCTCGTAATTGATCAAACAAGTCATCTATCCTCGGCAAAGGATATTTGTTCTTGAGTGTCAATTTATTCAGCTCTCGATAATCTATGCACATTCTCAACGTGCCATCCTTCTTTTTTTACAAAAAGGACTGGTGCTCCCCACGGGAATACACTACGTCTAATAAAACCTAACTCGAGCAATTCTTGTAGCTGAATCTTCAGCTCTTGTAGCGTCTTAGGCGCCATTCTATAGGGTGCCTTCGACACTGGTGTTGATCCAGGTTCTAGGTCGATAGTGAACTCCAACTATCTTGTTGGTGGGAATCCTGGTAAGACCTCGGGAAATACATCTCTATATTCCCTTACCACTGCTACATCCTCAAAGTTTTTTTTTTTACTTGATTCTCCTTCATCATTCAAGTAAACTAGGTAAGCTTGTGTTTTTTTCTTCTTTACCAATTTCGACGCCTGAAGTGCCGAAACGATTGGAACTCTCTTCTTTCTATCAATGCCGTGAAAACATGTTTGTTCCTTCCCAGGTGGTTGGAAAGTTATCTGTTTCTTCTTACAATCAATCGGGGCAAAGTTCTCTGCTAACCAGTCCATCCTTAGAATAATGTCTACGTTCCACATAGGCATTAAGTGCAAGGTTCTTGTTTTCATCTTTAGTGATCCTAACTCAAACTCTAATTTAGAAATCATGTGAGAAACTGTAGTAGCTCTTCCTGCAGGAGTGATTACTCTCAACTTGGGACTAGCTCGTTTTGGTTCGAGTTTGAAGGTAACATGCTTCAAACACTTAAAGAATGCGAGGCTCCTGTATTAAACAGGATTCTAACTGATGCATCCAATAACTTGCCCAATACTACCTTAAAGTCCTGCCTTAAACCGGCACATAAAACTCAGACATCTCATCATCAGTATCCATCTTCTGATGAGCAAATCGTGATAGCTCATAGAATTCTCGGTTATACTCTACAACCGATTTCTTTCCTTGCATCAAACTTCGATAGTCAGCCTCTTGCTGCTTACTGTACTCCTTGGTACATATTTCTCAAGAGTAGCCTTGAATTGTTCTCAGGTGTAGTTTACCAGTTGCTCGGGTGTTAAAGTCCTCTGACATGCCTCTCACTAGTCTTATACATCAAAAGAATCTACTAGGATAACTCAAAAGTTGTAAGGGTTCAACCCTAGAATGACATCAAAACAAATTGTTCAAGAGACTCAAATGAATGACCAGATGGTAGAATGAAGTAACTACCAGGTCGAACAAAAATGACCTAGAGTAAGAACCCATCTGGCTTTTCAACCGAAAGTTGAAACACATGGGTTTATAAACCCAAAACACGTCTACTGAGATTTGGATCATGCGGACTGGCCAGGTCCAACATAATCACTCCCCAGTCACACGGGATATACTATCCCGAACTTGGAAATTCTGTGTCTTCTAAACCCTCAACATACTATACATAACAAAACTTAAGTTCACACCAGCAAGCTAAAAGCTTAAACTCAGGGTCCTATGTTCTAGACTCTTGTTTCGAAAGTTCAATATTTTTTTACTCTCCTCTCATGTTGCGGTGGTGGTGGCGGAGTATTATCCCGCCTGTCCTTCACATCACACTCTTGATGACATCTTTGAGGCATTTTTGAAATCACAAAAGGAAAACTCAACTCGACCAACGCTCTAAGCATCCTCAAAACTCAAGTTCAATTTACTAACTCAACTTTAAGGAAAACCCTCACGGTCACCTTAACATTCATCTGTAAGGCAATAAGCACTCACGAAATGCTAACAAAAAGACCACTCTGGTCAACCTAATATATCCATCAGTAGAATGCCTCTTTTTAGAGGGCTTACATAAAGGGGTTATTTAAACCCTACAAAAACCATAGTATCTATCGTAATGTCCCTTCTAAATCGACACCATTAATAGTACTATGTCTCGGTCTGGACCTCCTACGGTAATTGCTACCAGTTAACTTATCTAGTTGCTACTTTAGCACACTAGGAACATCCATCTATTTAACATCAGTAGGGTACTAAATTCGCATGCTTATCTATCATCATGTCAAAATCTCAAGTACCAGTATCTCCTAAGTAAGTTATATACATCGCAATGTAATTGCAACTAATCAAAAACGAGGGTGTACTGCTCATACTCTCAAGATCATCCTTAGCTCTAGCCTACATCGACTTCTCTTCTCATCCTCATCAACTCTAGCCCTCCTCGGCTACTTCTCATCCTCATTATCGTTTATCATTTTATCATCTTTGGTAACTGATACTCAAGGATCGACTCGATATCTACTACACTCTTCTAGAGTCCCTGGTAGAAAACAAGCATCCGGTCAGTAGATCCACATAGAAAATCTGGGTATCTGTAACAAATCCCATCTCCTGTGGGTCCAATGCTCAAGACGACATGTCCCATCATATTGAGTGGCTTTCTTCCTTGCTCAATCCTACCACTCGATTGGTAGCACGGGGACTAGGTGCACGATGCCATCCAGTCTAGTAACAACCATAAGGCTTTCATCCTTTCATAGTCTATGAACATGCGTTTGAAAATCTGCTAGGGTATCTCTGTACCACATACTGTACGCCTCGTCCTCGTATCCGATCTTTCCTGAGTTCAATCTCACAACAGTCCACTTTCGTGCAGTGCCAACAGTCCTGGCCAACCTATAAGGAGAACTTAAAGGTGACTCTAGGAACTAACTCTACTTGGCTCCAGCAACAGAAATAAACAAAACATAACTTAGCAAAACTCCTATTAAGTAGTACTGTTATCTTAAAACTTAAGCTCAAAACATCTAAATTCTCATCTCGTCCCGTCTTTACTTAGTAGGGAATCTCTCTAAACAATGATATTAGATCCCTTAATCTAAATCATCGTGACTCAGTAAGACAACTCAACAATTCTCTCTCAAAGCCATCTCCAAAGACTATGGCTCATGATACCTCCTCAAGTACCATTAAGGTTGCGTGAGCAAAACTCGCGTCACAAAATAACTCAACATATCATACAATATCTCATTGCAGCATGCTAATAACTCATCATTAATCATGCTATTATACTCAAGCTCATAACTCAAACTCATAACTCAAACCAACAAGTACTTAAAGCAATTGCTAATTCTCTCAAGCTTTAGCTCTAAGTTCTCATTTCATCCTTCTACTTAGTAAAAAAAATCTCTCTTAACAATGACATTAGATTCCTTCATCTAAATCATCGTGACTTATCACAACTGCTCAAACAATTCTCATCACAAAACATCTCAAATACATCACATCATAACTCATAATTATGCATCCTCAATCATATAACATCATATGATATAAACGCTCTCATGATTCATCATGTAACATCAACATATGCTCTTACAACATAATAACTCATTATTAATCATGTTGTCATCCTCAAACTCAAACTATGCACCTTTAAAGTGTAACATCATAACTCATCATATAACCTCAACATCATGCTCTTCAAAATTTAACGTCAAATAAACTTTGAAATTTTACATACCTCGTTGAGCCTGGTGTGATGGTGCGCTGAGCTCACGGTTGTTAATAACTATTAGTCTAGTGACTCATTCTAGACTAAACTCAAGACTTCTAATTCAGAGCTTTCCTTCGCTCTGATACCACTCTGTCACAGCCCGCCCTAACTATGGATAGTTAGGCCGAGTGATCCACGACTAGGGATGGGGTTAAAGAAGAAGGGGAAGAAAAGGGGCGTCATTTATAGCCGTAAAACTTACTCATCTTAATAAAACTCGTCATTTTTATTCATTAATACTCAATTGAAAACAGTCTATGAAAGACAGCATAAAACTTAATTAATATCATTAATCAAGTTATACATCGTATGAAACCATTCTCTTAAGACTCAAAGTATGACATAACATACTATAACATCAACAACATCTTGCAGCGGAAAGTAGCTAGACATATGTATGAAGACGTATTCTAGACAGGTTAACTATTTATTAACAACCCTGGAGACTCCGCTCATTGCAGCACCATCATCACATCAGCTCAACCTGCACATTTAGAAAACATATGCAGGGCTGAGTACAAAAGCACTCAGTGGGCACGTATGCCTAGGTATAAAAATACATGCTTCAAAACTGTAAATTGTCATGCCATCATAAACAGTACAGCAAGGGAGTTTTTCGCTAAAAAGGCCCAAGCTTACTAAGTTTATTTGTGATTCTTAAAGTTCGTCTGATCAGACTAAGTTCTTTTGTAATCTATCATATCTGAAACTGTGTGCCGGAGAGGTGGCCACCTCTCACGGTCACTTGACCGGCCAACCCGCTAGATGACTCACGGTCACTGGTGTACACTAGCCCTGGCAGGATAGCTATCAACTGCTCAGGACCCGAATTCGATTGCATCATTGGCAAAGCCAAAGCAGATAGATATCATACTAAAATTTAAACATTTTATGGCAAGACAACAGTTGTAATATTTTCCAGTTCAAAGATTTGTAACGAAATAACTTGTTTAAAGGTAGCATTAAACTCGTTTGATAGATATATATAAAACTGAAATTAACAGTTAAATCATCTCATGCATTCATTCGTATAAGAGGCCTACGACACGCAGGGGATCTCTATATACGTATAGTAAAAGTAATGCCCACCTCGTTGTGTCTCTGTATCAATGAGTAACGTCACTCTCTCCCTCAAGTCGTTATTTCCCAAAAGGACCTTCATCGTTATGAAGAATTGGTGAGAAGTTATAAAAGAAACCTCGATTAATAATCTAATCTCTTTTATGAAACATTAGTATCTCTAATGTTCATCTCTCTTGATTGTTAATCAATATAACAATTATTATCTCTCGTCATTACTCATTAATTATAACATCCTTATGTTATAATTAGCAGCGCTTCAATTAAAAGAAATATTTAACACATCGAAAAGTCCACTTTCTTAGCAGATCTATTCGCTCTCATCTCGTCTAATTAACCGATTAGAAAGTTAAACTTTCCATTAGGCATATATTTGAGTCACGGGTCAACAAGAATTGACTATGCTCAAATTCTAATTTCACTAAAAATTTTGGCATGACCTATTCATATATAATGTCAGCCACGAGATTTCAACGCGTGAATCTCACTACGTGAACTCGTCTCTCGACTCAAAACTTAACATCTTGACATCTTTTCAACGCAAACCAAACAATTCAAAATCATCAAAACTCTTTATCAGTAAACTATCATTTATACTCGACACCAATTATTCGAGTGTCAGATACCAACATTTATGTGCGTTAATCATAACTCTCACAACTCACACCATTTAGTCATATCATATCATCCATCAAAACAAATATAATCAAGTTGTTTTCTAGAAAGTTTTGCTGTTTTTGTGTCATCTTTAAAAATTCATAACAACCAACTCAATCATCATAAACTCTCATACCAATTGATCTCAAAAACTTCATGAAGTGTATTTCACTCTAAAAATGGTAGTTAACCAAAAAGGTTAAAGGTTTTTGGAGATATTGCTCTTTTAGTGCAGGCTGTCAAAGATTGACAGTTTCTGCCAATTTTGTTTAGGCCATTAGAAACCAAGGCAAACCTTAATAAAATTCCATCAAATTTAATCATCCAAAACTAAAGGTATCCTTGAAGATTTGGTTAAAATTTCACAAGAGAAAACGTTCATATGATCTGCCAAATAAACAATGAAACTCATACACTTTTACTGTTGGACAAATATGACAGCAGAACAGGGCATTTTTGAAATAATAAACTGCTCTGTTTCAGAGGTCATAAAAATCGAAATCTTATGTTTTTAGAAAAGTATTGAAGTCTAGTTTCGTTTAAAAAAAACGGTGATGCAAAATCCTTCATGGATTAATAGATATAAACGTTTTTGTGAAGTCTACCAATAGTTGACAGATTCTGTCAAGGATTTTTCAAAATATCTTTAAAATAGCAAACATCATCCAAAAGACATGAAATTTTGTAGCAACGAAATACACATATCATAGATAAACATACTAAAATTTCAGAGCCATCAAGCAATGAAAACTCATCGAAACATAAGCTTGAAACTGCTGTAAAATTTTGACAGAATTCCAGTTTTAATTTCGTTCAACAATTATCATCCATAAATTGTAAATCAATTAGCATGCTCATGTGATATCGTAGAACACATATACGCAATAATATTCATTATGCAACATCCCAAACTTCACGAATTTAAATAATCATACTCTAAAAACTTATACAATTTTCGTGCTTGGAAAAATACGAATTTAATATATATCGATTCTAGCATACCCCTAAGCACAAATATCAAGTCAAAACGATCAAACAAAAATCGAAAGACAAGCTAATATGTGAAAAACGGGGCTGCCCTCATGAGTTTCATAGCTACGGTTCATTCCGTTCTTACTCTCTTCATTAAACATGCTCGACATCTACCCAAGAACAACATACTAAAATTTCACGACGATCCGACGTCGTTTCAAAATAAAGTCGAGAATCGACGTTTTTCGACGTCGACGAAAATCGAAAAGAAAACCATGGAATCGTAGGTAGAGATGTTACCTACGTAAAAACGTGATCAAAAAGATGATCGGCGCTCGTCTCGATGCTCAAATCGGAGCTCAAAAGCTTGAAGAAGCTTTAATGGAGGGAGTGTGTGTTCTTGGTGTTTGTGTGTGAGAGAGAAAAGATGATTGGAGTGTGTTGGCTGAATTCAGCCGTGAGTGAGGTAGATAAAGGGGTGTTGGCGGTTTGGGGGGTGGTTTTGGTGGGGTAGCCTTAGATATTTAAGATATTAACCCGTTAGTCGTTAAATATCTCGTTTCGTCTCGTTTTAACGACTAATTACCCACATTCTTCGTTACTCACACTCTTAACTCCTACTCACTTTCATTACACTCGTAATTCTATATAAATATAGAAAACGCAAGCTCGTTCTCGAAATTCTGATAAACGAGCTCGGTTCGTTTATCGAGAAATCCCGATTTACTATTCACTCGTCGTCCAAAAATAAAAACTTTCATTATTGGACTCGTATCGAAAAACTAAGAATATTTCTCGACGACGTGCACGTAAGATTTTGAAAGTCGACAAAAAGACGAAATAGCAGTATTTTACTATTCATCGTCAAAAAGTCAAAAATTTCAAAAACGTCTTAACGGACTCAGATCTCACTTCCGAGTTCACCGTTCTCATTCAAATAATTATCTCGAATTATTCAAATACTCAAACTCAATTACGGATATAAAATCACACATCATCCTCACATCATCAAAAGAACATCTCAACATCTTTAAAATATAACAACAAAACTTCATATAACTCCTCATCTCTATACAAAGTAATCAAACAAGGGATCTTATACCCTACTTACTCAAACTTAAGCAATTAAACACGTCATCAAAAGCCCGGGTATTACAAGTATGCCGTTCGGCCTGAAAAATGCGGGGGCTACGTACCAACGGATGATGGAAAAAATCTTCAAAGAACAACTTTCAAAGAATATATCAGTCTATGTGGACGATATGCTTGTGCGCAGTGTCAGAGAGGAGGATCATGTCTCTGACTTGGAAGAGGTCTTTACAGTCATCAGAAATCACCGACTCATGCTCAATCCAGCGATATGCACCTTTGGGGTCACCACGGGAAAATTCTTAGGATATAAAGTTACTCCCGCAGGAATCGAGGTTAACACGGATAAGGTCAAGGCCATCATGGATATGACACCTCCTAGAGGGATCGAGAAAGTGCAGACTCTGAACGGGCGAATCACTGCTCTGAGCAGATTCATCTCACGATCAGCGGAACGGAGTTTGCCATTTTTCAAAATCTTGAGGAAGGGGACCAAATTTCAGTGGACAACGGAATGCCGAACAGCTTTTGATGATCTCAAGGCTTACTTAGCGGAGCTCCCTACCTTAACCAAACCAGTGCCAGAGGAAGTACTATACTTATACATAGCAGTGAGAGATGAATCAGTAAGCTCCGTGCTCATCAGAGAAGAGGGAAATCACCAAAAGCTAATCTACTTTGTCAGCAGGATCATTCAGGGCCCCGAACTAAACTATTCAGAAATTGAAAAGGCTGCTCTGGAAGTGATGGTCACGGCTCGGAAGTTGAGGTCTTACTTCTTATCACATCGGGTAGTGGTGCGAACCGCCTTACATTTTAGGCAGGTATTGGGGCGGCCGGATTTGTCAGGGAGAATGGTAAAGTGGGCTGTGGAATTAGGGGAATACGACGTAGAATATGAGCCAAGGATGGCCATCAAGGCGCAGGCCCTTGCGGACTTTATTCAGGAAACTACTCGCTGCCCGGTATAAGAGTTCTGGATAGCTTTTGTGGATGGATCAGTCACAAAGGAGGGATGTAGGATCGGGGTGTATATAGTATCCCCAAGCTCGGAGGTGTACCAATTTGCCATAAAATTTACTTGCAAAATGTCCAACAACGAGGCTGAGTACGAGGCCGTGGTCAGAGGAGCGCACATTTTGTCAGAATTGCGGGCTGAGTGTGTCATTATCAGAACTGATTCCCAGTTGGTGGGTCAACAATTCTCTGGAGGCTATCATATCAAAGAACATAGGATGAAGGCATACCACTGCAAGATCAATGAAATGAAGCAAAAGTTCACGGAGTTTAAAATCGAACAGATTTTTCGGGAAAAGAATACAAAGGCAAACTGACTAGCGCGAATGGCCAGCGCAGTGGAACAGACGTGGAACGATGAGATTACGCTGCTATGCGACACCAGAGAAATGGGGACTTCACAGGTCTTTTCAGTAGAAATTCGGGACGATTGGCGGGCCCCAATTATACACTTCCTCAAGACAGGGGAGCGGCTGAATAAAGAATCTAATCAGAGGGCTCGATACGAGAATTATTGTTTGATCAATGATCAACTATACAAGCGATCTTTTACCCATCCCTTATTAAAATGCTTATCTCCCGAAGAAGCTAATTTTGCTCTAAAAGAAATTCATCAAGGTTGCTGTGGCGGGCGGGATTTAGGGATCTCGTACGAAAAATCATTCGTGCAGGGTTTTATTGGCCTAATATCAACAAGGATGCCAGGGAATTCGTCCGCAAATGCGAGGCTTGTCAGAGACATGCTGGGAAAATCAACGTCCCAGGAGAAACCATGGGGGTCATGTACGCTGCATGTCCATTTGACAAGTGGGGCATAGACGTCGTCGGGAAACTGCCTACGGCACCAGGGGGCAAGTGCTTTCTCATTGTGGCGGTGGATTACTTCTCCAAATGGGTCGAAGCCGAAGCGGTTGCAAAGATCGACGAAGTGACAGTGGAGCGTTTCATATGGCGAAACATTTGTTGCAGATTTGGAGTCCCTAGGATCATTGTATCAGACAATGGAACCCAATTCACAGGGCAGAGGATTGCTGATTTCTGTGACCGAATGGACATCACCCAACGTTTCATGTCTGTGGCTCATCCGCAAGCAAATGGGCAAGTGGAGTTGGCAAACAGATCAATCTGCGAGGGAATCAAGAAGCGGCTGAACCAGAGCAAAGGGAAGTGGGTCGAGGAGTTGGACACTGTCCTTTGGGCCTACCAAACTAGCCCAAAGACAGCAACCGGAGAGGCACCTTTTACCCTGGTATATGGATCCAATGCAGTAATACCAGCAGATGCCAGATTGGAATCATATCGCATTACAACTTACAACACAGAGCAAAACTCGGAACTCCGCAGAGCAGAGCTCGACCTGGTGGAAGCACAGAGGGATGAAGCCCAAGTCAGAGCAGCGAAGTATAAGAGCATCATCAAGGCGAGATACGACAAGAGGGTCAGAGCAAGGAAACTAGCTAAGGGCGATCTAGTCCTCAAGAGGGCCGATGCATTGAAGCCAGTGGGCAAATTCGAACCCAATTGGGAGGGTCCCTTCATCATCACCGAGGTTCTAGGCGGTGGAGCGTACACTTTGTCGGATCCAGACGGCAGAGCTCTCCCCAGACCATGGAATATCAACACCCTGAAAAAGTTCTATGTATAATGTTATTTGATGACATAACAAATTGTAGACCGAATACTCTTTTTCCCCACATGGGTTTTAACGAGGTTCGGGGCCATGATATCAATAAAGTCAGATACGTGGTTCTAGGGAATTCCTTGATGTTGACTCATTTACTTTAATTTATTACTTTCCAAGCTGCATATTTTACTTAACATGTTCATGCAGAGCACTGCACATGTCACTAGAGGGGGGAGTAGGGTATATACCCTGAATTCGTAATTTACAAATTCAAATTGCTATTTAGCAAGGCAAGGGAAAAACAAACATCAAGGGAAGGGCCGAGGGAAGAACAAAGGAATCACTTGAATCGTAAGCCGCAAAAGTTGGTCGCACCCCCCGGGTCTTACATGCTCCGCGCAGAGGGTTACTGTTGAATCGTAAGCCATGAAAGTTGGTCGCATCCCCCGGGTCTTCCATGCTCCGTGCAGAGGGTTACTGTTGAATCGTAAGTCGCGAAAGTTGGTCCCACCCCCGGGTCTTCCATGCTCTGCGCAGAGGGTTACTGTTGAATCGTAAGCCGCGAAAGTTGGTCGCACCCCCCGGGTCTTCCATGCTCTGCGCAGAGGGTTAATGTTGAATCGTAAGCCGCGAAAGTTGGTCGCAACCCCCGGGTTCTCCATGCTCCGCGCAGAGGGTTACTGTTGTATTGTAAGCCGCGAAAGTTGGTCGCACCCCCCGGGTCCTCCATGCTCCGCGCAGAGGGTTACTGTTGAATCGTAAGCCGTGAAAGTTGGTCGCACCCCCCGGGTCCTCCATGCTCCGCGCAGAGGGTTACTGTTGAATCGTAAGCCGCGAAAGTTGGTCGCACCCCCTGGGTCTTCCATGCTCCGTGCAGAGGGTTACCGTTGGACCGTAAGCCGCGAAAGTTGGTCGCACCCTCCGGGTCTTCCATGCTCCGCGCAGAGTATTCCAACTGGCAAGGAGGGAAGTAGCAAAGGAAGGGCTCGAAGGAAGGAGTCAGAGAAATCCCAGAAGATGAGTCAGAGAAATCCCAGAAAGATGAGTCAGAGAAATCCCAGAAAGAGAAGTCAGAAAAATCACAGAAGAGGAGCCAGAATAATCCCAGAAGGACGAGTCAGAGAAACCCCCAGAAGGCGGAGTCAAAGAAATCACTTAGAGGGATCATCCAGAAGAATCATTACGAGGAATCGAATAGGAAGAATAACCAGAGAAGCCGCTCAAAGGGAAGCCGACCAGAGGAACCACAAACACTTCAACAGAAAATAAAAATTCAACTCCATACAGCGAAAGCATTTACCACAACTTGAAGCCCCGGAATCCGCAGTTCACATCAAAGATAGAACAATAACAACAAGACAACGTGAAAGACAAATAGAGGCAGAAACTAGAAGATGAGAGAAGCCATAAAGAAAAATTCATTAATGAGGCAAAAGCAACAAGGCTATACATGGTAATCAGGGATAACAAAGTATTTACAAAAATCCAAAATTACAAAATTTTGCTAAGGAAATGGAGGAAATAGCAGATGCAGTCAGGAGGGGGGAGCAACGCCAGTGGAGTTCGGAGGAGCAGGGGCAGTAGAGTCTGGAGGAGCAGGGGCTGAAGAGAGCGGAGCCAAAGGACCAGCAAGGGCAGGAGGGACATGAGCAACCACACCAGAGGCCTCGCCAGAAGGACCCCCTTCCTCGAACACTGGCAACGTGCCAGAGTTCTTCACCACCGGGAGACGAGCTTCCACGTCTAACAACTTTAATGCCTCTTGAGCATATTCTGTCTCATCCTTGTACAGGGCATAGAGTTGATCCACCGCGGCGACGGAAGAGGCGGGATCTTCAAAGGCTGAGGCCTTGAAGCCGGAAGGCAGAGGAGGCTCCATGCTGAATTGCGAAAACCCCCGGGAGCTGTCACCAGCCTGACCCCTCAGCTGGTTCACGAATCTCACCAGGGAGGCGCAGAAGAAAGGCCGGTACACAGGAGCAGTAGGCACCGGCTCAGAGCAGACCCCAAAGGTAAATTGGGGAAGGGCCTTCTCCAAGACCGGATACCACCATTCAGGCTTCGCCGGAGATTCAGCAGTGATCCCCAACAACCTGTTCAGATCCTCATCCTTGATGTGGTCCATCAAGGCATCCATGTCCAGAGCAGCGGCTTGCTCCGCTGATGCTCCCAATAACTCCGCCGTCTTCACAGATGTTTCTTTTATCACGTGGGCGAAGATTTGGGAGAAGTCCTCCAGATAATCCGGAGTCCGTTGAAAGGTCGCCAAGGTACCCTCCAGCATCATACCCAGGAATTGCTGGCCCTGGGGAGAGAGGAAGAACTCCAGGCGCTGGTCCCTGGCCCCCATTACGTAGCCCCGATTTTGGGCACCCTTGCAGGCCTTCTTCCAGTTGCGCCTGGATTCCCTGTGCTCCTCCAAGTACCTCATCCAGAACTTGACAAGGTTGTCATAACCCTCCTTTTTAGCCCTCTCCAGCTCAGAGGCTAGAGAGGCTTTCTCCACCTCGACTTGGGCAAGTTTTGCTTTCAGCTCAGCCATATCTGTTTCGGCCTTGCTGTACCGCTCCACCATGCCCGCGACCTCCTCGTTGCGGCTCGCAGTCCGCTCCCTCTCTTTCTCCAGGTCATTCTCCAGTGCATCATAGTCATCGATGCACTGGATGGCTTCTCCTACCTGGGACTCCAGCGGCAGAGAAACGAAGGAAAAAGCGTCAGAGCAGAGAAATCGAAAGGTTAGTAATAAAATTATTTAAATAAGGTAAAAAATGCAGGGTACCTGAAGAGCCAACTGGCCAAGCTGGTTAGCCAGTGTCGGTCGTTTCAACTTGCCTGTTGTCTCCCTATCCTTAGGATGGATATGGGAAAACAAGGTGTGGACGAAGTCTCGCCCCTTCAGGGACGAGATTGGCTTGGAGCCAGAAGCCTCGGATTCTCCTGCGGGCAGGGCCAACGCCTTACCCTCCTCAGCATCCACGGAGGTGGCCTCCGCTTCACTTGCTGACCCAACCTCTGGGTCCACGAACTTGCTGGCCTTATGCGGACCCTTCTTGCGTCTTTTCTCCGCAAGGGCCTGCACGGCGGCCTTCCTCTTTTGTTGGACTTGACGGGATGCGGGATTCGGGATGTCCTTGACCAAGGCGGAAATAGGAACATCATCATCGAGATCCACCATGGGAATGGCAGATTCTCCTTCAACTCCGCCCGGAACAGAGCCACCAGCCCCCTGGTTGTCGGGGCTGAACAGGGACAACACTGCCATATCTTTCCCCTTGCCAGGGGGGAAGCGTTGCACAAGAGTAGTCTCCCCGTGAGCACCAGACACTGACCGAGAAGCGTCTATCCCGGAATCTACAGGCTGTTCAGAGCCTTGCCCCTCATCGCCAGTGGGACGGTCGAACAAGAGCGTAGCCCTGCACTTCTTCCTCCACGACATCCCTACAAACAAATATAACTTTATCAACAAAACCAAGGTAATAGTAATTTATGCATACCTACTAACGTTTAACTTTACCTATAGATCCGCGGGGAAATAAAGGAAATAGGCCGGTAGCAGCTATGGCCGGATTATTCTCAGCTAGCTTCATGGTATTAAGGGAGCCTATCACACCTAAATCAAAATCACTGGGTTTTCCCAGAGCAGGAGGCTTATACCCAGTCCGAGATTCATGCCATTGCAGCTCCTGGGCACCATATTGACGCCAGGTGCCCTTAGCGGTTTTCACAAAACAATAAAAAGACATGAAACCCTTGTCGTGGGAGTTGAGGGAATTAAGGAATGTGGTGGGATAGGTCTTGCGGGTGGCAAAACTGTACAAGGGATGGCCATGCCATCTGAGGGATTGAGTCTGGAGAAATAATTTGGTGGTGTCCTGGACACCATGGGCTGTGCAAAGAATGTGGAAGGCAAACAATCTCCGAAGAGCGGAGGGGGCTACTTGGAAAAAGGGGATGTGGAAATGATTGCAGACGTTCACGAGAAGGGCAGGAGGGGGAAGCCTTAGACCAGCTTCTACCTGGGCTCGGAAAAGGAGTATCTTATTCATGTGCAATATGGGGAAGGGCTCCGAAGCCTTAGAGTAGGGCTCAAATGTCAGGCCCTCAGGACGCCTGCACTTCTCGAATAGCTGATGCATACCCGCGACACCTAACCGGGATTCGGGAATGGTCTTGGGCGATTTGGGAATAGGAGGGAGAGATTCGGAGGAGGCTGGGAGATCCTGGGGACTGGGAGGATTAGATGGAGCCAGAAGCTATGGGGGGTTTTGAGAATGGAGAAAAGAGGGTGGAGTGGCCTGAGGAGAGGGAGAGGGAGAAGGAGAAAAATCGGGTCGGGCGCCGGAGGTAGAAGCCATGGTCGGAAAAAAACTTAAGAAATTTTAGGGTTTGCACACTCAATCAGAGCACCAACAATTTCAAAATTACTCTATACTAAATACAAGTATCGGGAGAGGAGGATACGCGATTTACCTAAGTCAAATACTCTTTAAGGGTCGACGGAAGGGACTGGAGCGTAAAGGTCACAAGGTATACGCCGGAACAGAAGGAAGATCGCCGGAAATTGAGAGAACAAATGAAAATTACGCGGAGTGAGAATGGAGAAGATGAATAGTAAGAATTTGAACCGACTAAGTATAACATACGCGGGCAACCACCAACTAGCGAAAAGGCGCAAAGGCTAAAAAGTAACCTCGAAATATGGGAAAGAACACTGTGAAGAGACGGGCATTTAATGCGGGTGACGTCAGCCACGCGGATGAACACTCTGACTAGATTACTCTGCTCCAGAGAGAACTAGTCAGACCAGAAGGGGGAGTAGCTGATGAGAAGTAATATATGCAGAGCAGATGAATGACCTCTATCGAGGAAACGGACTTCGCCAGAGGAACGGATGTCGTCAGAGAAACGGTCTTCACCAGAGAAATGACCTTCGCCAGAGAAGTCACTTCCGCCAGAGGAATGGCCCTTGCCAAAGAAATGGCCTCCGCCAGAGAAATCGCTAAAAAGTAACGGAATCCCCCGCTTGGGGGCAGATTTACTATTATACCCTCGACCACGCGGAAGGCATGCTTTGAAGGCGAAATTACCCTTTTACCCCTAGCATGTAATCTATAAATACCCATGCACACGCACTCTGTAATACACTCTATCTTCACTCGCAATACTACTGCAGTCTTACTTTCGTGCTCTCAACTACTTAGCATTTATCTCGCTTTTCCAAACAACACTAGGCATAATTCATGATCCATCAATAATGCATCGATTAGATATATGTCTGTTCAATCATACTTCACCAAAGTGATTGTTCATTTTTCGATGTTGGAAAGTGATATTTAAATTGATTTGAATTAATTAATTATAAATTTTAATGTACAAAATAAGTGAAATATTATTGAATATTTAATGTAATTGTAGCATGATTATATTTGATGAAATTTCATAAAAATAATTAGGTGGCATTAAAAATAGAGAGCGCTTTTGAAATAGCCAAAGAAGCAAATACAATATTTTGCCACTAATTGAAAAAACACAAAATATGACTATTTATTACGTGTAAAGACTGTTTTGCCCTTAATTAGGGTGGACCGGATTCGGGTCGAATTTGGGTTTGCGCGCGGGTTATTAGTGCCATATGTGTCAACTGAAAAAAGAAAAAAAAATCTAAGTATATGGTACTAATGACAATAATATGGCCATAAGTATCATTCGTATGGTACTAATGGCACTAATATGACCATAAATATCATTCGTGCAGCACTGAGTATATGGCACTAATAGTGTCATGTGTGCCTAACCCGCGCACAAACCTGAATGTGGTCCGCCCTAATTAAGGGCAAAACAGTCCTAAAACTTAAAAAATGGCTAGATTTTGTGTTTTTTCAATTAGTGGCCAAATATTGCGTTTCCTTCTTCAAAATGGCCATGTGAGTATATTGTTTCTTAAAAATATTACATATTTCTTATTCAAAAAAAAATACTTACATATTTCTCAGTACTCCTTTTGTCCCGCACCAAAACTCAAATTACTGTCTCAAGCCGATCTCCCAAGAGTCGTGCGGTGATGTCGGCGGTGCGGAGGTTAACGTCGAGTGTGTAAAGGAAATGAGAAAGCATGTGCTATGCACGTGTCATCTATTAAAAAAAAGTTAAATATTTTTTTTTGTAAAAAAAACTCTGTCAGTTGAATTTAATTTTTGTGTTTTAAAAAAATTAGCCGTTACAAATGGCTTTTTTTCTCATTTTTTATTCTAAAATTCCTATATCAATACTACTTCATTCATTTAATTTATCACATCAAACTCAATTCTTATTTCTTAATTTCCTTCTCCAACAATGTCTTCTTTTTCCACTCCTCTTCCAAGTCCTCCTCCAATTCAAACACCGATGAGGTTCCGATTGTTCCAGCTTTGAACGTTCCTCCAGAAGTTCAATTCGTGCAACCAGTGAATCAGTTTTTAGAAATTATCCGTCATGTAGAACTGGATAGCCCTTCAAAAAAAAGTGGGAAGAAGAAAGCATACATTCAACGGGATCATGAAGCCGGTCGTGAATGACTTTATCAGGATTACTTTGCTCCCGATCCAGTATTTAATGTAGCATTTTTTCGATGACATTCTTGAATATGCCGATTCTTGTTCTTGCGCTTCGTCAATACGGTGGAGTCCAATCCTTACTTCCAACAGCGCGAAGACACTATTGGGAGAGACAGATTCACACCGATACAGAAATGTCCAGTTGCAATTTGGCAACTCGCGAATTGAGGTGTCGCAGATGCTTACGGCGAGTATCAACGTATTGCCGAGTCAACATCACTGTTGTGCTTTAGGAAATTTTATCGAGCAACGGTCCACATCACTTCGGTCTAGAATATTTGAGGAGGCCGACTACCAAAGGCTACTTTCTATGCACATAAGCGAAGCACGAGTTCCCGGGAATGCTAGGGAGCCTCGATTACATGCGTTGGATGTGAAAGAATTGTCCGACGATGCGGCAAGAAGGTTACATCCGAGGTGATCACGGCGAGTCGACTATCATCTTTGAAGCTGTTGCATCCCATGATTTGTGTACCTAGTATGTGTTCTTTATGGTACCCAGCTCAAACAACGATCATCGTTGTTTAACGACGTTCTTGAGGGAAGATCTGTCAATGTAATTCGAAGCTAACGACTCTTACTACACGATGTGCTACTACTTAACCAACGACATTGATTTATGCTTAATTGTTCTAATTTTAGGGGTTTGCATGTGCATATTTTAAATTAAATCTTCTGGAAATTGGTGCGTTTTATGGTTTGTTTGATGCTTTGCAGGAGATTTAAGTTTATAGATGGAAGAATGCAATTTTGGAGATTTTTGGGCTAAAAATGGTGTTTTTAGCAGACATCGACATAGCAGAGCTAAGTGCCAGAGTCAACTACCAGCGTTGACCATTTTCAGCTCAGCTCATAACTGCCAGCGCTGACCATTTTCAACTCAGCTCATAACTGCCAGCGCTGACCATTTTCAACTCAGCTCATAACTGCCAGTGCTGACCATTTTCAGCTCCGCTTATAACTGCCAGTGCTGACCATTTTCAGCTCCGCCCATTCTTGCCAGCGCTGACCATTTTCAGCTCCGCCCATAAATGCCAGCGCTGACTACTTTCCAGCTCCGCCTATTTCGCCAACGCTGACTACCTTTCCCGAGCATAATCATCGGAGTTCACTTTCCAGAGCTATGTTTATTCTTTCCAGCTCCGCATATTCTTGCCAGCACTATTACTTTCCAGCTATGTTTATTCTTGCCAGTACCGATTACTTTCCAGCTATGCTTATTCTCACCAGAGCTAGGTCTATAAATAGGGTTTCATTTCTATTGTAGAATCATCTATCTTTTGCTATAGTTTTAGACTCCATCTTTGAGATCTCTTGGCTTCCGAAATTTAGAATTTATTGCTTTCATAGTTCTTTTTCATAGTATTGAAAATTCATTGTTTTTAGTTAGTTTTCGATTTAGTTAAGTTTTTAGTTATTTATTGGATTGCGATTGCGTGACACAATTACACGTTCAAGACATTTACGGTATTTCGTATTTCAATTCAATTTATTTTCGTTTAATCATGTTTATGTTTTTAGTTCATGTTTATGCTTTCTTTTTAATTATGCAATTTAAATTATGCACTTTAGTTTCATGCCTAGATTAGTTTTATTTTTAATTTACAAGTACTTAATTTCTTAAGTTAGATTTTATTTAAGTTGTTTTAATTCTGCCTAGGGTTAATAATTTAATTCGCCTAGTAATTTTACAATTTGGTTTTAATTCAGTTTTAAGTTTCAGTTCTAGATTAATAATCAAACTCTTTACTGCTTTCTTTTATTACTTTTTCCCACGATACTACTAGAAGCCCTTTAAGACTTTCCTTGAGAGATGACACTGGGTCAACTTACCATCACTAGAATGTCCTTGTTCTATTGCAAGTCAAGCTAGAGGTGTTCTAGGTTGAGTCAAATTTTGGCGCCGTTGCCGGGGACATTTTTAGGCATTTTAGTTGTGTCGTTTTTACTTGCTTTATTTAATTTTCAGTTTTTCTCGGTTTTGTTTTTACGTTTCTTCCACTCGGTACGCGTAATCTGTTTGTTCAGTGTTATGCATGCAGGGACGCCGTAGTCTTAAAGGCAAATTGGTGTCTCCAACTGACGATTTCTACTCTAGCTCTGAATCTGAACCTGAAATTCCAGAGCACACCGTAGAGACAAAGGAGGAAGAGGCCAGCCCTGCCTTCAAGTTCTTCGCTGCCGAAGTCAACGCTGCCAGCTCTGCCGAAGTCAACGTTGCCAGCCCTGCCTTCAAGGAGGAAGAGGCCAGCCCTGCCTTCAAGTTCTTCGCTGCCGAAGTCAACGCTGCCAGCTCTGCCGAAGTCAACGCTGGCAGCGGTGCCGAGGTTCGCACTGCCAATTTCAGCACAGACCAAGCCAGCCCTGCCAACTTCCGCACTGAGCAGAAAACCACCAAGGAAGAAACCAGCTCTGAACAGGACAAAGTTGAGCAGAATTTAAACGAGGAGAAGAAGGAGATGGCCCAGAACATGGAATACATGGGAGACTTCACCAGACCTGTGATTGGAGATACCAACACGTCGGTAATCGTGCTCCCCACTGCTGTGAGAAACTACAATCTCAAACCAAATGACTCGAGTTTACTGCCGGTGTTCCACGGGATGCCAAGCGAGGATGCTCTGCAATTCATCCGGGATTTTTGTACCCAAGTGCAAACAATTCCTTTGCTTAGTCTCACGGAGGACCAACTCAAGCTCAAGTGCTTCCCCTATGCACTTAAAGACCGGGCGAGGACGTGGATGCTATCTCTGCCACCCAACTCAATCACTACGTGGGGAGATGCTTGTGAAAAATTCATGCTGAAATACTACCCAAGCCATAAGACACAGGAGTTGAGAACAAAAATAATGGAGTTCACCCAAGGAGCGGACGAGCCTTTGCATGAAGCTTGGGAGAGATATGAAGAACTCCTCCGTCAATGCCCTCAACATCAATTCACTAATGTTATGTTGATGCAGTTCTTTTACGATGGGTTAGTGCAAACTGCCCAATTTATGGTGGATAGCACGGCAGGAGGTAACATAGCTCGGAAGACAGCAACTGAGTTAAAAGGGATTTTTAAAACTTTAGTTGAGAGCTCCCAACAAAAATCCGTCCGTGGAAGAAGAGTTAAAGCCAGCGCAGTGACGAATCAATTTGAAATACAACAACAATTGGCTTCAATCATGCGGGACGTACAACAGCTGAAGATGGGCAAGATGGATACACCTTCCGTTCTGGTGCAGAATTCAGCTCTGCAGAATGCAGCGCTGCCGACGCCAGCTCTGCAGAATGCAGAACTGCCGATGTCAGCTCTGCCGAACCCAGCTATGCAGAATATGGAGCCTTGTGGTATTTGTGGAGATTTCAGCCACGGAGCTAATGAGTGCCATAGAATGGGAGAGTTTACTCCGGAAGGACAAGCCGAGGTCTATGCGGCACAAGGATTTCAAAGCTATAATCAAGGGCTAAGTAGACCATATGGGCAGAACATGAATCAAGGGCAACAGAATGTCAATGGAGGATGGAGAAGTCAACCGAATGCTGGATGGGGAAATCAAAATTTTGGGGGGAATCAATACCGTCGACCACCCCAAATGGGCTACCAACAGCAACCACAATATTTCCCTCCGCAGCAAAGCTCCTCTCAACCATATAGACCGCAATACCAACACCAACAATCAGCCCTGCAGCAGAGTGCACAGCCCATGCCACCACAGAAAACATCCCTAGAGGATACCTTGCAAGCTTTCATGGAGATTAGTAAGCAAAATATGGAGATGACTAAGAAGAATATGGAGTCCCAAGCATCTACCATAAAAAGGCTTGAAACAACTGTCGGTCAACTTTTCGGTACTTTGAATCAAATCCAACAACAACAGCAGCCCGGAAAGTTTCATGGCCAACCTGCTCAGCCGCATCAAGCTCTAGCTGTAACTGTTCTTCGTAATGGTAAGATGGTGGATAACAAAGTGGAAGTGCCAGCGCTGCCAAGATCATCCCTGACGAACTCAGCATTACAGAATCTCTCAAAGTCAAAGTCAGCGCTACTGCAGTCAGCGCTGCCGAATCCAGCTCCGCCGATGTCAGCGCTGCCAAGTCCAGCTCTGCCTAATTCAGCTCTGAATAGCTCTGCCTTCACAAGAGCAGAGATGCCGAGCTCAGCACAGCCCAGACCAGAGATGCCGAGCTCAGCTCTGACCAGCCCTACCAATGGAGAGAAGGCAGATCAACAAAAAGATGGAGAGATGGAGGAAGAAAAGGAGAATAAACTTCATAAGTCTACCACACCCTATCGACCTCCGATCCCTTTTCCTAGCAGATTGAAGAATGAAAAGCTGGATAAACAGTTCGCCAACTTCTACAACATGCTTGCCAAGGTGAACGTGAATCTTCCTCTCCTTGATGTGATCAGAAAAGTACCGGCGTATGTGAAGTTTTTCAAGGAGTTGGTTTCCAACAAGCGAAAGTTCGGGGACAATGAGAAAATTTTAGTCTCGGAAGTAGCGACCTCAATCATGCAGCAATCCTTACCACCAAAGCAGCGCGATCCAGGTAGCTTTGTGATTAATATTGCTTTGGGAAATGGTAAGAAGGCCACGGGTATGTTAGATCTGGGAGCGGGAATTAATTTGATGCCTTACTCTATTTTTCAACAATTAGAGTTAGGTAATTTGAAATCCACTCGCATGTGTCTACAACTAGCTGATAGGTCTGTTAGGTACCCCCGTGGGATAGTAGAGGATATTCTGGTTAGAGTCGGGGGTTTGATTGTGCCTGTTGATTTCGTAGTGCTTGAGATTGGGGATGTGCATGAGAATGGTAGAGACCACACTCTACTATTAGGAAGACCCTTTATGGCGACCACTAACACTTTGATTGATGTTAAACATGGAACTATTAAAATGACGGTGTTAGGGGAGTCGGTGTCTTTTTCGGTGCATGAAAATCGTGCAATGCCTTCTACGAATTTCATAAATGAATGTTCATATATAGATGCTATTAATGGCTTGGTTGAGAAGGTATTTATTCAGGAACAGGAGTATATGGAAGCTTTTGCTGGATCGGCCGACATGGAGGAATTAGCTAAGGAAGCTAAAGAATCAGCGCTGCCGCAGCCAGCTCTGCCGATTCCCGCGCTGCTACAGTCAACTCTGCCGAGCTCAGCACCCTTCAGCGCTGCCCAGCCAGCTCTGCCACCCTTTAGCGCTGACCAGTCCGCTCTACCGAGCTCAGCACTATCCAGCCATACCGAGCTGCCCTTTGATGAACAGATGGAAACCAAGAGGTCAGCGCTGGAACTAAAGGAACTCCCTGCCAATCTCAAATATGTATTTTTAGAAGCAGGTGAGGAGAAGCCAGTGATCATATCTTCCACGCTGACTTGGGAGCAAGAGGCAGCGTTGCTCAAGGTATTGAAGAGAAACAAGGCAGCTTTGGGATGGAGCCTGGCAGACATTCGTGGCATAAGTCCAGCCACATGCATGCACAAAATTAACCTAGAGGAGGGAGCAGCACCCAAGCGAGACGCTCAGCGACGATTGAATCCTATTCTGATGGATGTCGTGCGCAAGGAAATCCTTAAGCTGCTGGCCGAAGGGATCATCTACTCCGTCGCTGATAGTGAGTGGGTGAGTCCCGTGCATGTCGTGCCAAAGAAAGGAGGAATGACGGTTGTGCGCAATGACAAGATGGAGTTGGTACCGACGCGTCCTACGACGGGGTGGCGGATGTGTGTTGACTATAGGAAACTCAATGCCGTCACCAAGAAGGATCACTTTCCTCTCCCTTTTGTTGATCAAATGTTAGATCGTTTAGGTGGGCATGATTTTTATTGTTTTCTTGATGGTTTGTCAGGATATTACCAGATCGCGATCGCCCCGGAAGATCAACTCAAGACTGCCTTCACCACTCCTTTTGGGACGTTTGCATGGAAGAGGATGCCGTTCGGGTTGTGCAATGCACCCGGGACGTTTCAACGATGCATGATGTCCATATTCTCTGAAATGATTGGTAAATTCGTGGAGGTTTTTATGGATGATTTTTCGATTTTTGGGCAGTCCTTTCATGATTGTTTGACGAAGATTGATGTAGTGTTGCAAAGGTGCATTGAAAGTGGCTTAACCTTGAGTTGGGAAAAGAGTCATTTCATGGTTACACGTGGTATTGTCTTGGGTCATGTGGTGTCTAAGCATGGACTAGAGGTCGACAGAGCTAAAGTGGAGGTAATCCAAAAGTTACCACCCCCTATTGATGTTAAAGGAATTAGGAGTTTCTTAGGTCACGCCGGTTTTTACCGACGTTTCATTAAAGATTTCTCTAAAATTAGCCAACCTCTATGCAAACTGCTAGCTCAGGACATTCCGTTCAATTTTGATGACTCTTGCATGAATGCCTTTGAAACATTAAAACTAAAATTGAGCTCTGCCCCGGTGGTGATTGCGCCTGATTGGTCATTGCCCTTTGAAATTATGTGTGATGCGTCTAACTCTGCTGTAGGAGCTGTGCTAAGTCAGCGTGTGGATAAGATGTTACGTGTAATTTACTATGCTAGTTTAACTCTGAACAGTGCACAAGTAAATTACACCACTACTGAAAAAGAGATGCTTGCTGTGGTCTTTGCCTTAGATAAATTTCGTGCCTACATCATTGGGTCTAAGGTTATTGTTCATAGTGACCATGCTGCGCTGCGATATTTGATGACTAAACCTCAAGCTAAAGCTCGTCTGATCCGTTGGGTTTTACTGTTGCAAGAATTTGATGTAGAGATCAGGGATAGGAAAGGGAGCGAGAACCATGTAGCTGACCACCTTTCACGCTTGGATAATCATCGGATAGAGTCGAATCTTAATTGCATCCCTGAATCTTTTCCTTTTGAGCAAACATATGCATTAACCTTTGACAAGTGCAGCGCTGCAGAGTCCAGCTTTACCCAGCCTAGCACTGCTCAGTCCAGCCCTGCGAGCGCCGAGCCCTGGTATGCCGATATTGTCAATTACTTAGTTTGTGGTATTCTACGACCTGAGCTGACATCGCAGGAGAGAAAGAGATTTTTAGCTCAGTGCAGGCACTACTATTGGGAGATTCCTCACCTCTTCAAGCTTGGAAAGGATGATGTCATTAGACGGTGTGTGCCGGCAGAGGAGCAACAACAAGTGTTGAAGATGTGCCATGAAGATCATTGTGGTGGACACTTTGGGGGGCAGAAAACAGCACATAAAATTCTTCAATCAGGTTTGTTTTGGCCTTCCATTTTCAAAGATGCACACATTTTCACTCTTGCATGCGATAGGTGCCAGAGAGTAGGAAATATCGGCCGCAGGAATGAGATGCCTCTCCAAAGCATATTAATTGTTGAAATTTTCGATGTGTGGGGCATTGATTTCATGGGGCCATTTCCTACTTCGCATGGGTTTCAATATATTTTACTTGCTGTAGATTACGTGTCCAAGTGGGTTGAGGCTATTCCCACGCGAACATGTGATGCTAATGTGGTACTTAAGTTTGTGCAAGAGAACATTCTTTCTAGATTCGGATTTCCTAGAGCCATCATTAGCGATGGAGGCAAGCACTTCTGTAACAAGTTGTTTGCAAAGCACATGAAGAAGAATGGGATCAAGCACAAGGTAGCAACACCTTATCACCCGCAGACCTCTGGCCAAGCCGAGACGAGCAATCGGCAAATCAAGGGAATTTTGGAAAAAACGGTTCAACCCTCGCGCAAGGACTGGTCCGCAAAGTTGAATGATGCTCTTTGGGCGTACAGAACTGCCTTCAAGGGCGTGCTTGGGATGAATCCGTACCGTCTCGTCTATGGCAAGGCCTGCCATCTGCCGGTGGAAATTGAGCATAAAGCTTATTGGGCTATCAAGGCTGCTAACTATGACTTGGACTCTGCTGTGAAGCAGCGCATGCTACAAATGGAGGAGCTAGATGAGCTACGCAATGAGGCGTATGAGAATGCGAGAATTTACAAGGACAAAGTGAAGCGACTCCACGATCGCCGCATTTGCCACAAGAATCTTTGCCCTGGAATGAAGGTGCTCTTGTTCAATTCTCGACTTAAGTTATTTCCAGGAAAGCTGAAATCCAGGTGGAGCGGTCCATTTTTACTCAAAGAGGTGTTCGAGCATGGTGCGGTAGAGCTGTTGAACGAGCACACAAAGGAGAGTTTCCGAGTGAATGGCCATCGAGTGAAGCCGTACTACGAGCACCAGAGCTCGCCTATGGAGGTGGAGTCTCAAGCTCTGCACAACCCTAGCTGAAGTTCAGCTCTGAAGTCGGGCTGGAGACTTTAACTCTAGCGCTTGGTGGGAGGCAACCCACCTTTGGTTTGTTTTTAATTTTTATTTTTCTTTTGCTTTCTTTGTTTTCGTTGTTTGTTTTGAGTCTTTCCTCAGTTTTGGTTGCCAACGCCGACAAAGGGAAGAAGGGAGCTAACGCTAATAATAATAATAATAAAAAAAAAGGTTCCGCACAAAATCGGAGTTGAAGGTTCCGCACAAAAAAAAAAAAAAAAAAAAAAAAGGAATAGCTGAAGGAGTCCGTTGCCCAAAAGATTGAGAATACACCAAGTCTAAGAGAAGGCGTTGATTTAAAATGTGTGGGCCAAAGCTGATTAAGGTGTTAAAAATTGCTAAAAGAGAGGGGAAGGAGTCAGCGCTGGATTAGAAACTAAGAAAGGGCCAACGCAGCTTTGGCTAGGAAATTACGTCAACGATTGAAGTTAAAAGAGTCAGCGCTGGCCAAACGTCGAATGGAGCGGGCTAGCAAAAGAAGGAAAAGTCACCAAAAATTGCCACCCGCAAGCGACGCCCAGCCTGCCCAGCCATGCACCCGTCAACGCCGCACGCCTCGGTCACATGCCAGCCCACCCGCCAACCGCAGCCCACCCCCGTCAGCGCTGCCAGCACCACCACCCGCACCCGCCCAGCGCTGCCAGCCACTCCCGTCAGCGCTGCCAGCCCGCTCAGCGCACCCGCTAAGCCCGCCCAGCCACACCGCCACACGCCAGCGCTGCCAGCCGCCAAGACCGCCCAGCCACGCCCCCGGCAGCGCTGCCACCCGCCAGCGCTGCCACCCCGCCAGCCACGCCCCGCCCAGCCCACACCGCCACATGCCAGCGCTGCCGCATGCCGGGGCTGCCCTCTCCTCGCCCAGCTCTCCACCCGCAAAGACCACAACCCCAATGAATCCCTCTACGCCACCATCATCCACAAGCTCGCCCTCGCCAACAACTTCGACGCCATCGAGTCACTGATGCAGCAAATCAAGGCCACGCGCAAATGCCGCCTCTCCGACAGCGCTGACCATCTAGCCCGCTGTGCTCTGCCAAATGCCAGCGCTCTCCAAATTCAACACGGCAGAACGTCAGCGCTGCTACATGAAAGCGCTGCCAGCATCTTCACTCTCCATTTTCAGCGCGGCATCACGCCAGCGCTGCCAAATGCAAGTGCCTTCGCTCCCAAAGATTCAGCCCTGCTGCCACCCTGCCCTGCTGCGCCCAACACCCGTCAGCGCTGAACTGCCCTAGCGTGGGGGAACTCATTAGGCGACTTGATTTCGAATTTGGCGATGGCGTTGAAAGGCGGGGCTGACGGCGCGCATTTGGCGATATCCAACTGCTTCGTGGTGTCGTTCTTCAACACGCTGAGTCAGCGCTGCCTTTCTATTCTACAGCTATCAATGCTGCCACTCTCTACTTGCAACAAACCGCAAAGCCCTTTCTTAACCGCCTCTCACGATGCTTCAGTTTTTCAATGCCGATAATCAGGGACGTTTTCTAAACTATTCGTATTTCTTTTCTTCCCTGAGGACATGGCATGCTTTTAGTGTGTGGGTGTTTTCTTGTGCTTATATTAAAAAAAAAAAAAATTGACGAGATTAGTCTTCTATGCTTAGTTTTTGGTCTTTGTCTCATGCGAATTTTTATGAATTTGTGGAAGAGAAGATGGTTTTCGATGTGCATTTAGGGTTTGTGAATGAATGGTGGTTATTCTTGTTTTATTTTTAATATGCGTCTCTTGATTATGCAAAGAATTATGAGTTTTGTTGCAACATGATTGTAAGTTAGTAAAACGTGATTTGTCCGGTAGATACTAGAAGGAGTATTGTCAGTGTGATTACCTACGATTGTATCTTATCTGTGAAATGTGAAAAATGTTGGACGAATTGCCAACTCTGAAAATTCCAGCTTTGAAACATCTGGCCTGTTCTGAAAACGTGACAGCTCTGAATCTCTGCTCCTCTAGACTAACTATGAGCATGGGATACCACGTGAAAAGACTTTGGATTACATTCAAATGGTTTTATTTCATGAATTTTGGCTCAACTGTTGAAAATCTTAAGCACAAAAAGTGTGAAAAATGGTGATATTGATTATAAAGGTGATCACATTAGGGAATTCACTTCTAGCGGAGAATTGGGTCTGATCGAATTACTTGCATTACTCTTTTGTTGCGTCTTAAACTTTGAGTTACTTGCATGATCGAGAGATGTGTGTTGTTGATAAAATTTTGAATTGACTTTGTGAATGTTTGGATGGAAATTTGCATTGTTGAAATCAATCTCTTCCTAGGATTCATATGGATTTAGCTTGAGGACAAGCAAAAGGCTAAGTGTGGGGGGGTTGATTTATGCTTAATTGTTCTAATTTTAGGGGTTTGCATGTGCATATTTTAAATTAAATCTTCTGGAAATTGGTGCGTTTTATGGTTTGTTTGATGATTTGCAGGAGATTTAAGTTTATAGATGGAAGAATGCAATTTTGGAGATTTTTGGGCTAAAAATGGTGTTTTTAGCAGACATCGACATAGCAGAGCTAAGTGCCAGAGTCAACTACCAGCGCTGACCATTTTCAGCTCAGCTCATAACTGCCAGCGCTAACCATTTTCAACTCAGCTCATAACTGCCAGCGCTGACCATTTTCAACTCAGCTCATAACTGCCAGCGCTGACCATTTTCAGCTCCGCTTATAACTGCCAGTGCTGACCATTTTCAGCTCCGCCCATTCTTGCCAGTGCTGACCATTTTCAGCTCCGCCCATAAATGCCAGCGCTGACTACTTTCCAGCTCCGCCTATTTCGCCAACGCTGACTACCTTTCCCGAGCATAATCATCGGAGTTCACTTTCCAGAGCTATGTTTATTCTTTCCAGCTCCGCATATTCTTGCCAGCACTATTACTTTCCAGCTATGTTTATTCTTGCCAGTACCGATTACTTTCCAGCTATGCTTATTCTCACCAGAGCTAGGTCTATAAATAGGGTTTCATTTCTATTGTAGAATCATCTATCTTTTGCTATAGTTTTAGACTCCATCTTTGAGATCTCTTGGCATCCGAAATTTAGAATTTATTGCTTTCATAGTTCTTTTTCATAGTATTGAAAATTCATTGTTTTTAGTTAGTTTTCGATTTAGTTAAGTTTTTAGTTATTTATTGGATTGTGATTGCGTGACACAATTACACGTTCAAGACATTTACGGTATTTCGTATTTCAATTCAATTTATTTTCGTTTAATCATGTTTATGTTTTTAGTTCATGTTTATGCTTTCTTTTTAATTATGCAATTTAAATTATACACTTTAGTTTCATGCCTAGATTAGTTTTATTTTTAATTTACAAGTACTTAATTTCTTAAGTTAGATTTTATTTAAGTTGTTTTAATTCTGCCTAGGGTTAATAATTTAATTCGCCTAGTAATTTTACAATTTGGTTTTAATTCAGTTTTAAGTTTCAGTTCTAGATTAATAATCAAACTCTTTACTGCTTTCTTTTATTACTTTTTCCCACGATACTACTAGAAGCCCTTTAAGACTTTCCTTGAGAGATGACACTGGGTCAACTTACCATCACTAGAATGTCCTTGTTCTATTGCAAGTCAAACTAGAGGTGTTCTAGGTTGAGTCAGACATCTATCTAGATTGGCCCATGTTCACGAAGAGTCCTCCATTTTTGTTGGATGAATAGAAGATGAGGTTCAAATTGATGCAAGAAGTAGCTCAGAAGGACATATGACAAGATTGTGGTGTCCTTCAAACTCGATGGAAAATTATCGAAGGACCTGAATTCCGAGCATATTTGGCTTGACAGTCCTCTCTTCGCAATCACCAAGTGTGCACCGGTCTTATCTCAAATGTAATCGAGCACATTTGGGTTGATTTAGTCAGATCCAACCACAATTAAATTATTGTAATTTTATTTTAACTATTGTAACTTTTTTTAATTAATTTAATGTTGAAATTTTAAATTTAGTGAAATATTCGATTTTAATATTAAAGAGTTTATTTTGGATGAAATAGAAATAAAAATTTTAGAGCCCATTTTAAAACCACCAATGTAAAAGATGGACTCTTAAGTTGGAGTCCACCTTCTTATAGAACTTCAAAGGGGCTCTTGGGTTGTGAATACTAACATATGTTCGAAACATTTATCTTTTTCTCATCGAATTTGACCATCATATATATTTTTTCAATCAATATCATTATTATCTCTATTGGCATGCATGGTCCCTTTTAAAAAGCAATCTTTATATATATAAAAAGTAAAGTAAATGTAAATAAATTTAATTTGAAGGGTAAATTTGGAATTGAGAAAAATGAATAATTAAAAAATAAAAATCAAATTCACTCCACTTCAGCCGATAATAATGGAAAACGAACTGCCAAATTATTGTTTGTTGAATATTTAGTCAAAAAGAATTGTTGTTGAACATATTATTAAACTTTAATAATTTTCTACTTTCTTTTAATTCTATAGTATAAATTTATTAATAGGACATTATGTAATTATTATGAAATAATAATTCAATAATCTCATTAAACTAATTCGATCTTAATTATTTTTAATTACTTTCTCAAACTCTTTGGTGAAGTATGATTGAACGGGTATAGAATTAATCGATATATTATCATTGGATTTCGAATTATACCTAGTGTTGCTTGGGTAACAAGAGAGAAAAGTAAGGTTGAAAGCACAAAAATACGATTGTTGTTGTATTGTAAGCAAAGATAGCGTAAATCTACAAAGTACAAGCTCATGCTATTTATAGATTACACGTTAAGGGTAAAAAGGTAATTTCATCGCTGGAGCACGCGTCTTGCATGGTCGGGGGCGTAATGGTAATTCTGTCCTTAAGCGGGAGATTTTCCCGCTCTTTCGATGATTTCTCTGGCGAAGACCATCTCTCTGGCGAAAATGGCTTCTCTGGTGCGGTCCGTTTCTCTGATAAGGCTTATTCCTCTGACTTCTCTGCGGAAGCCCATTTCCCTGATGAAGCCCGCTCCTCTGGCTTATATCATTTCTGTGCTCTGCACATATTACTCCTCATCAGCTACTCCCCCCTCTGGTCTGACTAGTTCACTCTAGGGCAGAGTAATCTAGTCAGAGTGTTCACCCGCGTGGCTGACGTCATTTGCATTAACTGCCCGTCTTTTCACAGTGTACTTTCCTGTATCTCGAGGTTACTTTTTAACCTTCGCGTCTCTTCCTCTCTCCGTAAAAATCCTTGACCGTCGATCATTCTCTCAGTGCCACGTGTCGCCCATCCCGCTAGTTGGTAGTTGCCCGCGTACGTTATACTTGGACGATTCGAATTTCCACTATTCATCTTCTCCGCTTTTACTCCGCGCAACTTCCTCTTGATTTCCGGCGATTCTCCTTCTCCTGTTCCGGCGAAAACATTGTGACCTTTCTTCTCCAGACCATTCCGTCGACTTTTACGAACATTTGGCTTAGGTAAATCGCGTATCCTCCTCTCCCGATATTTGTGTTTAGTGTAGAGTGATTTTGAGAATTGTTGGTGCTCTGATTGAGCGTGCAAACCCTAGAGTTCTTAAGTTTTTTCCAATCATAGCCTCATCCTCCGGTGCCCAACCTGATTTCTCTCTCTCTCCTTCTCCTTCTCCCCTAGCTTCTCCAACTTCCTCTCCCCCTCCTTCCAACCCTAGCCTATCTCAGGATTCCCCAGCATCGTCTGAGCCTCAACCTTCCACTCCCAAATCACCCAAGACCATTCCTCCATCCCGCTTAGGCGTTGCGGAGATGCAGAGAATGTTTAACAGGTGCCAATGTCCGGAGGGCTTGACTTTTGAGCCCTATTCCAAGGCCTCCGAGCCCTTCACCAGACTGCATATGAATAAAATTCCCCTCTTCCGTGCCCAGGTAGACGCTGGTCTAAGGCTTCCCCCTCATGCCCTCTTAGTAAAAGTCTGTAACCACTTCCGCATTCCCTTCTTCCAAGTGACCCCCTCCGCTCTCCGGAGGTTATTTGCTTTTCATATCCTCTGCACTGAAGGAATATTAAACTGAATTAATGCTCCGTTTGCCCGATGATCGTTTCTTGGATTATTATTAATTTATCATACAACGATTAATCCTAACATGCTCCTATGAATTTAACAACTGCACGTTGGAGTTAGAAAATACCTGAAGAATTCCTAAGAATTCGTCAATCTGTCGCTGAACAGGTCAGCCAACTTCAACGCTCCGTTTGACCCCTCAAACGACCTCCAATCGTATTTCGCCCAGAAATACGACTTCTTCGTCTTTGAGAGAGCTTTCCGTGGCCGCCTGATTCGTCTGAATCGGAGTTCTGTGGAGGAAGTTATGGCCGTTTTACGGAGACTGCCAGAACATGGTTTCCTGCGAAAATCTGACTCCAGCTCTGATCTTCTCGACTGTATCCCGCTCAGCTTTCACCGTTGGATGGACAACGATCTATGAAAGTCCCAAGAGAGAAATAAGTCCCACACGTTTTTCTTCCCTGCGCCCCACAGCTCTCAAAACCCTAATATTTTATCAGTGTGTTTTCCTGAGAGCTGACAGCTGTATTTAATTAAAATTAAATACGTGTGGGCACAGAATTAGTGTAGGAGGCGTTTTTCTCTCCTTCTAGGGCTAGGAGACATTGGGCCAGTCCAGGGACCAGATACAAGGAATAAAGATGGGCCTCAAATAAATTAATTTATCTATGGTCAGCCCAGATCATAATTAATTTATAAATATCAGTTCATTCCACTAGAGAACCGATACTGACTTACCCCTTTATTGCCGGTGATGAGTCGGGGCTTGTATTTAGACTTAATAAATCTCCGTATTTAAAATATCCGACATCCATTAATTAATTAGAGCTCTGACAGCTTAAATTAATTAATCTCTTAATAATTCCTTAAGCAGTACCACTCAAACTTTATTATTACGCCTGAACTTAATCAACCTGCAGGGTTTAGCGTAATAAACCTTATTTAGCTCCTTAAGGGGATGTCATTATCCTATACCGGATACGGGTACTAATACAGATAATCAAATATCAGATATTAACCGCTATCACCCAAGATACAGAGTACTCGAGTTAGTATATAACCTTCACCCATAGTAAGTCAAAGTGATATACGAGTTAACATATATATCTGAATACTTATTAGTATTAAGATTTATAAGTCACCGAGATCTTGATTCTTCACTTAAGTCAGATAGAAGAATACATCTCAAACTGTGGTCCTATCAATACGTAATGACGTACCAGTATAGACAAGTAGCCAAGACAAACTACTTCCATCTATACTGCAGCCTAAACCAATAACTTGTCCTAGAGTTATTTCGGCTGTGATCATATTATATCTCTTAAGGTTATTCCAATTATATGGTCTTCTGTGATCTACAACACACCATATAATCTACTTATATAGAGATAAAGAACATACATATGCAATCATGAACACAATCAGATAGGAGATTAGATAGTGAACTTAGGAAACATTGTATACAAGCATAAAACGTTCTTGCTTTCAGTATACAAATCCAACAATCTCCCACTTATACTAAAGCAAACTTTTAGTATACAATGCGTCTATTTACCAATCACCTAACACTTCTCCCACTTATACTTAAAGTTTCCTAAGTGGGTGGCATCAATCTGGCATCAATCGCATTCCCATCTTTCAATGACCATTTGCGATAAGCCTTTTGTGAAAAGATCAGTAGGTTTCTCCAATATGTGAGAATTTATTCTTTGAGCACATAACCTCGATTTACGAATAATCGTATAACTTGGTACTTACTCTCCATGTGTTTGACCCCTTGTGGTTCTTGGATTCCTTAGAGTTTGCAACTGCACTTGAGGTACCACGAAGGTGATGCTCTCACGCAAACTAGGAATCACTCTTAGACCCTGGAGGTAGTGGTCAAACCAAAAGGTTTTACCTCCCAAGGAAAACACATAGCTCGAGGTAATTATTCTTTGTTCCGGTCAGCCTGGAAATCCGAAATCATATAATCCTAAAAGGAACTAAACTGTCTAACTGGTAAACTATCCTTATTCTCTAGTCAGGGACTTGAAAATATAATTTACCACAGTTCAGTATCCTTAACTAGGACTATATATATCTTACAACCATGCTAACTGCATAACAAATATAAGATCTCGTACATAGTAATCCATACATGAAGCTATCTACTGCGGAAAATGTAGAATACTGCCTTCATTTCCTCAACCTTAATAGGCATCTTAAGACATAGTCTTTAGATCAAGGAACGCCATATCTAAAAGGTAGCAATCCTTTCTTGGCGGTATTCATACTAAAACGAGTATTCTCAGTATCAGTGTAAGACACTCGAGATAAGCCCAACATCTTTTTCTAGTGATCCCTTATAACCTTGATCACAAAGATGTATACTATACCTCCTTAGTCTTTCATCTGAAACTGTTCGGATAACCATTACTTTATGTCTTGACAATAGCTCCATATTGTCGCCAATTAGGAGGATATTATCTACATAAAATGCAAGATAAACCACATCACCGATGACACGAGAGCGATTGACACGAGATGCTTCTCTCCCTCCCACACGCAACCTCGATGGTTTAAGTGAGCTGCTATGGGTAAAATGATCCGAATGTACTGAGCATGCCACTGGCGAAAATATCATCATAAACTATACCCTTACACTGGGCATAACCTTTCGCCACCAGTCTAGCTTTAAAAGCTACGACCTTGCTCATTCGGACTTATCATTCTCTTGTATACTCACTTGCAACCTATGGCTTTACGGCATTCTGGTAGCAAGATTTTCTTAGTATACAACCATATTCTTAATGGATTGCTCCATTGAGGCGTGCCAGAAATCTACATTCTCGTCTTCCACTAATTCCAAGTAGATATCTGGGTCGATTCTCTTATATTCACTACCAGGGACTGAATCCAAAGATTCTCCCAAGAACATAAATCGAACGGGTTGTCCCACAACCCTCCCACTACAATGGATCTGTGGTGGCACATGTGTGTCAACAGTGCGTGCAGTGTCTTGTGGTACAAAAACTCTTGCACACTTGGCTTGGGTGATGGAATCGCCTGTCTAATGTCTTCAATTTCTTGAAGTACACTATCTGACTTGGATTAGTGATTACTCCCATAGTCCACTTCTAAGAATCGTGTGTCATTGCTAATAACCACCTTCTGATTCTTTAGGACTAATTGCAAAGATACATAACTCATCATCGAACATATTTTTCCAAGAGTGACCTATTTCTTCTCTCCACCACACCATTTTATATAGGGATTACATGGTGTAGTAAACTGGGTTGGAATCCCAAACACTGACAATGAATCAGAAAAGATCATTCCTAACACATTATTGGCCCTTTATCCCCTTTGTCATGAATGACCTGGTCTCCATCTTTTCCTCTATATAGGATTCGCAGGTTCGAAATAGTACAACCTGGATTGAATCCAATGTACTTATTTAGACACGAGCCTTTGGATCCTATTAAGATAGATGTGACCTATTTCTAGGGTATCAATATATGTGTAAGATCCTCATGAGAGATTAGCCTTAACTTTTCTCTTTCTTTTGTTCGATGATGTAAATGCAATATAAAGGTATTTTGTAGACAAGTTATAGTATGAAGAGAGATGTTCAAAATACCAGAATAGACAACTTTGTCATTTCTTATGATAGAAACACCACTATCAAAAAAGACATAAGATCCATCTATTCAAAAATTTTGTAACATGATAAGGAACTCTCAAAAAACTAAACTATGTCTTTAGAACTTAAAGACAAGGCTTCAATTGCAACAACTGCGACTCTAGTCACGTTGCCTATGAAGACAATCATCTCATCACTTCTCAGCTTCCTTGTCAGCTTAAAAAGCCATGCAAGGTGTAACAATCATTATCAGTTTCTCTCGTTATCCACTACTCACAACTGAGTAGAAAATGAGCTGATATGTCTCAGTTACTATAGCAAGTGAAGTACCTTAACCCTTTGCCTTGAGTATTGAAAGAAAAAATCTTCAATACTCAATCTTATCACACCACTACTCCCACTATTTCCCTTGTCTTTCTTGCCCCTTGGACCCTTCTTCTTCCCGTCATTCGACGAAGAAGATGGCTCACCTTTGGCAATAACAAGTGTTTGCACATCTCTTTCCCACAACTTCCTTAGCCGTAACTAGAGTAACTCAAAAGAAGTATCTTTCTTGCTCATAACAGCATTGAGGCGGAAATTCTTAATTAAAAGACTTGGGAAGAGAGTTCAGGATAATATCGACTTTTGCCTCACCGTCGATACTCCCACTGAGCAAGTCAAGTCCGTCAAAATTTGCATGACATGCTCGTGCACTGAGCTGTGCTCACTCATAAAATTAACAAGATTACTCTCATCAAATTTAAATGAACAGCTCAGTCCAACTCTTCGAACACTTTCTTGAGATTCAGCATGATGCTAATAGCATCGTCCATGCCCTGATGTTGGAGCTACAAGGTTTGTGACATTATACTCATAATAAAGCATATAGCCATATTATTCGTCACATGCCACCTTTTATGTAGTTCCTTTTTCCCATCAGTTGTCTCATTGTTCGAACCATAAGAACGTGGAGTAGTAAGCAACACAGAAATTGTGTTCGTTTGTGATAAATATAAAAATCCAAAACTGCGTTTCCATTTTATATATGTGGACCGGTTAAAAGACTTTGTGCAAGAACAAAGAAACAGGAGACATAGACATATCTGAAAGTAACGAACATAAAGCACATAAATCGTAACAATAATATTGTAACCTTTTGATAAAACAATATTAATGAAACCTCCAACCGCTCAAAGAATCCCATGTGCAAGCCACGTTGGGTGGACGTTTACACACGAACTCCTCAACCAGACTATTTACCTAGTCATTTAATTTCCATCCATGTCAACTTAACCTTTTGACAAAAGAAATTAATAGTTGGCACCTTAACTAGACCATATCATCATCAAGAAGGGACTCCTTTGGGAGTTGTACATTGTACTTGATATGATATCTAAGCAATGACCACATTTTAACCTTGAAAATTAAATTCTCGAAATTAGCATACTCACTCGGACCATGCCGCTTTCAATTTAATTTTCTTGGTTATCTTATTTAATTCCATTCTCCGAAGTACTTGTGAAAATTACACAAGTAAGCCACGTTGGGTGGACGTTTACTGCATAACTCCCACTACTTCAATGGTTTAAATATTTTTTATAGAAACCTCTTCTGACAAACTTATGAAAAACAAATATGAAGTAAGCCACGTTGGGTGGACGTTTACTCACATTGCTAATCACTTTGTCTAGAGACCGCATGTGGAGGTCTACATAATTTTAAGAATAAAAATCATTAGGTAATAACCACAATCTAACTCTGAAATTAAATTCTCGAATTTTGACATACTCACTAGGACCATGCCGCATTCAATTTAACTTTCTTAGTTATCTTATTTAAAATCCATCCTCTAAAGTACTTATGAAAATCATACGAGTAAGCCACGTTGTGTGGACGTTTACCGCATAACTCCCACTACTTAAATGAATTTAAATATTTTTAATAGAAGTCTCAACTTAACAAACTTGTGAAATCAAATATGAAGTAAGCCACGCTGTGTGGACGTTTACTTATATTCTCAATCACTTTGTCTTGAGACCGTTTGTGGAAATCTAAATAATTTTTAATCATCTATAAAATTATTAATACAGCTTAGTCTTTTTCTTTCAAAAGGTTTGATCATGCTCAACACATAATCCTAAACATGCTCATCTAGAACGCAACATGTAAAACATGCTCGCAGAATTCTAAAACATGCTTAAGAAAACGATAAACCTAGCATGCTTGTCTAAGCGCAGTTAATAAACACATATTAACAAGCAAAGACAAAAACAGCATGCAAAGAGCATAAAGGATTAACACCACGACATGCAAAGAACAGAATTAAAACAATAAAGTTCTTCGTGACCATTCGTGGAATCCCAATTCTAATCTATTACATTTAAAACAGAAAAGAAAAGGCTCAAAAACGTAAAAACTCGGCCCGAACAGCTTCATCAGGCCCGTCTTTGAAAATAGGGTTTGGGCCCCCTAGGGTTTGAAAATCGGCCACCTAGGGTTTGGAACCCTAGGCGCCGCCGCCTCCCTTCCTCGACAGCCGCTGGACAGCGCCGCCGCAGCAGCTCCCGGCGTGCATCGCAGCACCCCGGCGCGCATCCCGGCACGAGCAGCAGCCCGGCGCGGCACCCGCCTGGCTCGGCAGCAGCTCTCCAGCACGAGCAGCAGCAGCGGCACAGCAGCAAGGCTGGGCAGCCTTGGCTCCTAGTCTCGGCAGCCTCGGCAGATCCGGCACGAAGGCAGCAGACTCGGCAGCAGCGGCCGTGCGACACCTGCTGGGCGCGCAGCGCGCAAAGCGCGCACGCGCAGCCCTCGGTGCGCACAACCCCTCCTCGCTGATTGTCCTCCATCGCCCTACCTGGCTTGACCAGCCTCGGCGGCCGGTCACAGCAGGCGCACAGCCCCAGTGAGGAGCAGCTGCCCGGTCCCGTACGCAGCCAACCTCCGTTCTTCGATGTTGATTCGTCGTCGTTCTCGTCTCGATTTCCAACAATTACAGATTACAAAGGAAAAACAAAACAAATTGAAATCCTAATCTAACCACGGATTTTTCTCGTGGTGAAAAACGATTACAACGTCAAAACGACGTATCCCACGAATCAACAGACCACGAAGAACAGCAGCAGTAAAAAACAACGCACATTATTAATCGTACATAAATTAATAATAGAGCCAAGAAATTAATCCTGGGCTCTGATACCAATTGAAGGAATATTAAACTGAATTAATGCTCCGTTTGCCCGATGATCGTTTCTTGGATTATTATTAATTTATCATACAACGATTAATCCTAACATGCTCCTATGAATTTAACAACTGCACGTTGGAGTTAGAAAATACCTGAAGAATTCCTAAGAATTCGTCAATCTGTCGCTGAACAGGTCAGCCAACTTCAACGCTCCGTTTGACCCCTCAAACGACCTCCAATCGTATTTCGCCCAGAAATACGACTTCTTCGTCTTTGAGAGAGCTTTCCGTGGCCGCCTGATTCGTCTGAATCGGAGTTCTGTGGAGGAAGTTATGGCCGTTTTACGGAGACTGCCAGAACATGGTTTCCTGCGAAAATCTGACTCCAGCTCTGATCTTCTCGACTGTATCCCGCTCAGCTTTCACCGTTGGATGGACAACGATCTATGAAAGTCCCAAGAGAGAAATAAGTCCCACACGTTTTTCTTCCCTGCGCCCCACAGCTCTCAAAACCCTAATATTTTATCAGTGTGTTTTCCTGAGAGCTGACAGCTGTATTTAATTAAAATTAAATACGTGTGGGCACAGAATTAGTGTAGGAGGCGTTTTTCTCTCCTTCTAGGGCTAGGAGACATTGGGCCAGTCCAGGGACCAGATACAAGGAATAAAGATGGGCCTCAAATAAATTAATTTATCTATGGTCAGCCCAGATCATAATTAATTTATAAATATCAGTTCATTCCACTAGAGAACCGATACTGACTTACCCCTTTATTGCCGGTGATGAGTCGGGGCTTGTATTTAGACTTAATAAATCTCCGTATTTAAAATATCCGACATCCATTAATTAATTAGAGCTCTGACAGCTTAAATTAATTAATCTCTTAATAATTCCTTAAGCAGTACCACTCAAACTTTATTATTACACCTGAACTTAATCAACCTGCAGGGTTTAGCGTAATAAACCTTATTTAGCTCCTTAAGGGGATGTCATTATCCTATACCGGATACGGGTACTAATACAGATAATCAAATATCAGATATTAACCGCTATCACCCAAGATACAGAGTACTCGAGTTAGTATATAACCTTCACCCATAGTAAGTCAAAGTGATATACGAGTTAACATATATATCTGAATACTTATTAGTATTAAGATTTATAAGTCACCGAGATCTTGATTCTTCACTTAAGTCAGATAGAAGAATACATCTCAAACTGTGGTCCTATCAATACGTAATGACGTACCAGTATAGACAAGTAGCCAAGACAAACTACTTCCATCTATACTGCAGCCTAAACCAATAACTTGTCCTAGAGTTATTTCGGCTGTGATCATATTATATCTCTTAAGGTTATTCCAATTATATGGTCTTCTGTGATCTACAACACACCATATAATCTACTTATATAGAGATAAAGAACATACATATGCAATCATGAACACAATCAGATAGGAGATTAGATAGTGAACTTAGGAAACATTGTATACAAGCATAAAACGTTCTTGCTTTCAGTATACAAATCCAACATGCACAACCCATGGTGTTCAGGACACCGCCACCCTATTTCTTCAAACCCAAACCCTGAGGTGGCAGGGCCACCCTCTGTACAGTTTTGCCGCCCGCAAAACCTATCCCACCACCTTCCTTAATTCCCTCAACTCCCACGACAAAGGCTTCATAGCCTTTTATTGCTTTGTGAAAACCAACCGGGGTTCCTGGCGTCAATTCGATGCTCAGGAGCTGCTATGGCATGAGTCTCGGACTAGCTATAAGCCTCCTGCCCTGGGAAGCCCACCGATTTTGACTTAGGTGTAATAGGCTTCCTCAACACCCTAAATAGAGATGATCCTTTTCCCTGTAAGAGCTGGCTGAGAGTAATTCGGCCTTAGCTGCCACCGGCTTGTTTCCCCTATTTCCCCGCCGCTCTATAGGTAAAATTAGGTGTTAGTAAATATGCACAAATTATTTATTACCTTGCCTTGGTGGATAAATTCTTATTTGTTTGCAGGGATGTCGTGGAGAAACAAGTGCAGAGCCGATCTCGCGTCTGCCCGTCCCTCTGGCGAGGAGGGACAGGGCTCTGGGCAGCCTGTGGACCCCGGGGTGGATGTTTCCCAGCTGATACCTGTTGCCCCCGGGGAGACTACTCCTGTGCAGCACTTCCCCCCAGGCAAGGAGAAGAACATGGAGGTGCTGACCATGTTTAACCCGGATAGCCAGAGGGCAGGGGGCTCTGGCTCTGGCTCTGGCCAGACCAGAGGAAAATCCGCCATTCCAGTGGTGGATGTTGAGGACGATGTGCCCCTCTCCCAAGTACTCCACAACATCCCCACTCCCGATTCCCGTTTAGTCCAAAGGAAAAGAAAAGCTGCCACGCTGGCCCTTGCAGAGAAGCAGCGCAAGGAAAGCCTGCAGAAGGGTAGCAAGTTTGTGGACCCCGAGGCTGGGTCGGCAGGTGAAGCAGAGGCGATCTTCGTGGATGCTGAAGGGGGCAAGGCACTAGCCTTGCCCGCAGGGGAGTCGGAGGCCTCAGGCTCCAGGCCGATCTCGTCCCTAAAGGGGCGTGATTTTGTCCACACCCTGCTCTCCCACATCCATCCCAAGGATAGGGAGGCCACGCAGAAGATAAAAAAGGTTGCGTTGGCTAACTCACTCAGCCGCTTGGTGCTTCAGGTGCCCTGCATTATTTATCATGTTTGAATGATTTTATTACTAACCTCTCCATTTCTCTACTCTGACATTTTCCCTTCCTTTCACTGCAGTTGGAGTCCCAGGTCGGGGAGGTGGTCCAGTGCATCGATGACTATGGTGCACTGGAGAACGAATTGGAAATGGAGAAGCAACGGACGGCGCAGCGTGATGAGGAGGTTGCTGGTACCGTGGAGCGGTACAGCAAAGCCGAGGCGGACATAGCCGAGCTGTAGGCTAAACTTGCTCAGGCGGAGGTGGAGAAGGCCTCCTTGGCCTCCGAATTGGAGAGGGCCAAGAAGGAAGGCTATGATAACCTTGCCAAATTTCGGGTGAGGTATGATGAGGAATACAAGGAGGCCAAGCGTGGCTGGAGGAGGGCCTGTACCGGTGCTCAGAACCGTAGTTACGCTCTGGGGGTCCGGGACCAGCGCCTGGAGTTCTTCCTATCTCCCCAAGGCCAACAGTTCTTGGGTATGATGCTGGAGGGTACTTTGGCGGCCTTCCAGCGGACTCCGGATTATCTGGAGGGCTTTGGCTCCATCTTCGCCTATGTAATAAAGCAGACCGCGACGAAGGCGGAGGAGATGGTGGGCGCGTCCGCGGAGCAGATCGCCGCCCTGGACATGGATGCTTTGATGGACAACATCAAAGACGAGGATCTGAATAGGTTGCTGGGAATTACAGCAGAGTCCCCGGCGAAGCCCGAGTGGTGGTATCCAGTTCTGGAGAAGGCCCTTCCCTATTTTGCTTTTGGGGTCGGCTCTGGATCTGTGCCTACTGCTCCTGTATACCGGCCTCCCTTCTGTGCCTCCTTGGTGAAGTTCGTGAACCAGCTGCGGGGTCCGACTGGTGGCAGTTCCCTAGGGTTTTTACAATTTAACATGGAGCCTCCCCTGCCTTCCGACTTCCAGGCCTCAGCCTTTGAGGACCCTGCTTCTTCCTCCGCCGCGGTGGATCAACTCCTTGCCCTGTACCAAGATGAAACAAAATATGTGCAAGAGGCATTGCAGTTGCTAGACGTGGAAGCGCGTCTCCCCATGGTGAAGGACTTCGGGGCGTTGCCGGTACTCGCAGAGGGAGCTTCCTCTAGCGGGGCTTCTACAGCTATTGTTCCCGCTCCGGTTTTCTCTGCCCCTGCTGCTCCGGTTTCCTCTGTCCCTGCTCCGGATTCTGCTGTCACGGCTCCGGATTCCGCTGTCCCTGCTCTGGATTCTGCAGTCCCTGCTCCTCCCTCTCGACTGCCCTGCTGTCCATTCCTCTGACCTAATCAATATTTTTTGTAATCTCAGACTTGTAAATACTTTAGTATCTATTTTGCTCTTAATGTATAATCCTGCCGTTTTGGCATTATGAATGAAATTTCCTCATGACTCGTCTTCTTCTTTTAATTTCTGTGCTGGCTCTGCCTTCATTCGTCCTTTATGTTATTTTGTTGTTTGTTGTGGTCGATGTGAACTTGCATCCCAGGATCTCGAGATATGACGTATGTTTTTGTTGTATAGAATAGGATTCTTATTTTTTGTTGAAGTGTTTGTGATTCCTCCTGTCGGTTTTCCCCTGAGCGGCTTTCCTGGCTATACTTTCTGTTTGATGCTTGTGGATGATCCTTTTAAGTAATTCTTCTAATTTCCCCTTTCGGGAATGTCTCTGGTTCGCCCCTTTGTGGTTGCTCTGTCTCCCCTATCTGGGTATTTCTCTGATTCCTCCATCTGGGGTTGCTCTGACTCCTCTTTCGGGGATTTCTCTGACTCCTGCTTCGAGGATTTCTCTGACTCCTGCTTCGAGGATTGCTCTGATTCCTGCGTCAAGGATTCTTCTGACTCCTGCTTCGATGATTGCTCTGATTCCTGCTTCGAGGATTTCTCTGACTCCTGCTTCTGGGCCATCCCTTCGCTGCTCCTTTTGCTGCTTCCCTTCTTGTTAACTGGAACACTCTGCGCGGAGCATGGAAGACCCGGGGGGTGCAACCAACTTTTACGGCTTACGATTGAACAGTAACCCTCTGCGCGGAGTTTGAATGATCCGGGGAATGCATCTGACTTTCGCTGCTTACGATTGAACAGTAACCCTCTGAGCGGAGTTTGGATGATCCGGGGGATGCATCCGACTTTCGCGGCTTACGATTGAACAGTAACCCTCTGCGCGGAGCATGGAAGACCCGGAGGGTGCAACCAACTTTCGCGGCTTACAATTCAACAGTAACACCCAGCACGGAGCATGGAAGACCCGGGGGGTGCAACCAACTTTCGTGGCTTACGGTTCAACAGTAACACCCTGCACAGAGCATGGAAGACCCGGGGGTGCAACCAACTTTCGTGGCTTACGGTTCAACAGTAACACCCTGCACGGAGCATGGAAGACCCAGGGGTGCAACCAACTTTCGTGGCTTACGGTTCAATAGTAACACCCTGCACGGAGCATGGAAGACCCGGGGGGTGCAACCAACTTTCGTGGCTTACGGTTATAATGATTCTTCTGATCTGCCCTTGATGTTTGCTTTTCCCTTGACTTGCTAGGAAGCAATTTTGAATTTGTAAATTGTGGATTATGGGTATACACCCTACTCCCCCCTCTGGTGACATGTGCAATGCTCTGCATGAACATGTTAAGTACGATATGCAATTTGGAAAGCAATAATTAAAATAAATGAGTCAACACCAGGGAATTCCCTAGAACCACATATCCGATTTTATTGATATCATGGCCCCGAACCTCGTTAATACTCCTGTGGGGAAAAAGAGTATTCGGTCTACAATTTGTCATATCATCGAATCAATATTACACATAGAACTTTTTCAAAGTATTGATGTTCCATGGTCTGGGGAGGGCTCTGCCGTCTGGATCCGACAAAGTGTATGCTCCACCGCCCAGGACCTCGGTGATGATGAAGGGACACACCCAATTGGGTTCGAATTTGCCCACTGGCTTCAATGCATCGGCCCTCTTTGAGGACTAGATCGCCCTTAGCTAGTTTCCTTGCTCTGACCCTCTTGTCGTACCCTGCCTTGATGATGCTTTTGTACTTCGCTGCTTGATTTATGCCTTATTGTTATGATTTTCGGGGATTTATAGTTATATAATGGAATCATATTTTATTGATTTTATTAGTAGTTTGTGATGGTGATGTAATGTTTTGCAGGGAGGTTCTAATAAGGAAAAAAATGTTAAACTCAGACGAATCTGGAGCAAAAAGGTGTCGAGGCGTGCTCACACCCGTCGTCGGGCTGCCCAAGACTCTCGCCCGAGTGCGCATGGGCCGCGCGCCCATCGCCGGGCGCCTGCTCCCCCATCGCCAAGGCCATGCGCCCAAACGCCTAACACCCCCTCGGCAAGGCCTCGCCGAGGCCCTTGCCCCACATCGCCGAGGCAGCCCCCTGGCCTCGCCCAACTGCTCGCCGAGGAGCAGCCCCCTTCGCCGCACGCTCCCGCTCTTCACTCCGCACCGAGCTGCAGCCCCCTCGCCGATCCAGCCTCCCATCGCCGAGCTTCAGCACCCCCATCGGCGAGCACTCCATTCCATCGCCGAGCCGTGCGCTCGAGCGTCATCTCCTCCTCGCCGAGGCCTTCATCTCCTCGCCATCTTCACTCCACGCCGAGCTGCAGCCTCCCATCGCCGAGCTGCAGCCTCCCCTCGCCGATCCAGCCCCTCAGCGCCGAGGCTTGGCCCTGCCTCGCCGAGGCACCTCATTCCCTCGCCCAAGCGAGCAGCGAGGACCTGTACTGAGCTCGGCGAGGCCTTCATCTCCTCGAGTTCAGCACCCCCATCGCCGATCCAGCCTCCCATCGCCGAGCTGCAGTCCTCCTCGCCGAGGCCTCCCTTGGCCCTCGCCTGGCCAGCGCCCAGGCTTGGCCCTGCCTCGCCGAGGCACCTCATTCCCTCGCCCAAGCGAGCCCTCGCCGCGTGCCAAGGCTCTCGCCCGTGTGTAACCCAAGCTTCACCCTATTTTAGTCTCTTTTGCTCCAGTTAGAGATTGCCACGTGTCCCGGATGCAGTGTTAAAGAAGCTATCGGCATGTTTTATTTTTGGATATAAAAGGGCGAGACTTCTCAATTCTAGGGTTATCAATCAATCATTCATTCTTCCGCTCTCCAAAAAGCGGCAGTTCCATTTCTAGACGCAGTTCATAGTTAGGGTTTCCTGTTTTCTTAGTTAGGGTTATTTTGCATTGAGAATTTATCCTTACGCCTAGATAATTCGTAGCTAGAGATTTATTTTGAGGATCGGCTTTACTGTAAGTGATTTTATTCTTGCCTAGATAATTTCTCGCTTATTGATTTCACAGTATTCATTATTTTCATTCACGCTCTAGATAAATTTATTGTGCTTAATCATTTAATTCATTGCCTAGATAATTAATGTTTACTGAAATGGTTTATGTTTGAATTAATGCTCTTAGTTTAAAACCTTAGATAATCTTACGCCGTTTAATATGTGCCTAGATAATTTACATGCCTTCTATAAATTCTGCATTAGATAATTTTACATGCTTTATTTTTTTCATGCCTAGGTAAATTTACAGAGCTTATTTAATTTCTGTTTTAGTTTAAGAGTGTGCCAGCGTGAAACCGATTAGAGTGTTTAGGATTTATTGCTTTTTGTGTGTGACACGATTAGGTGCCCTGTTGAATCTTCCTTGAGAGACGACTTGGGTTAGCTTGCTCACTGCAATTGACCTCGTACGATTGCGAGTCAATTCACTAGTGTTTGAGTTGAGTCAAATTTTGGCGCCGTTGCCGGGGAAGATTTTAGGCGTTTTTAATTGTGTCACTTTGTTTTCTGTGTTTCTTTTCCTTTTAATTGCGTTTTTATTTTTTGACTCTGCATTTCTCCCTCCGGTGCGTTTGATCCGTTTGTTAGTGTTGTGTATGCAGGGTCGCCGAAGTCTGAAAAGGAAGTTGGAGCCCTATAACGACAACATTGATCGAACCAGTAACGTGTTCAGGAGTTGCAGTGAAGAGCTGTTTGGAGATCGTTGGGATAAATTAGAGTCCGGTTCTAGAAGTTCTGTGGAAGAAGATCGCGAACAAGCAAAAAATTCATTTATCAGTCTGGAGGACACGGAGACTCACTCTTTTCATTCTGAAGAGTCTGAAAGTGAGCGTGAAGAAGAAATGGCAGACAATCCCCAAGTCCTTGGAGATTTCGCCCAGCCTGTTATTGGGGCTACGCGATCGGCTATAGTTCTTCCTACTGCAGTGAGGAACTATAGTTTGAAGCCCCATGATGCAAATCTGCTTCCTAATTTCTACGGGTTGCCAAATGAAGACGCATTACAATTCATTCGGGATTTCTGTACTCAAGTACAGACTTTCCCACTGCTGGAAATAACTGAAGATCAGCTGAAGCTCAAGTGCTTCCCCTATGCCCTTAAGGATAGGGCAAGGACATGGCTGTTGTCCTTGCCTCCAAATTCCATCAACACTTGGGGGGAAGCATGTGAGAAGTTTATGATAAAATTCTACCCCAACCATAAGACGCAGGAAATCCGTACACAGATCATGACTTTCATCCAAGGAGCTGACGAGCCTTTTCATGAGGCATGGGAAAGATTCCAAGAATTACTCCGGCAGTGTCCGCAGCATCAGCTGGCTCCTGCAATGCTGAGCCAATTTTTCTATGATGGGTTGATCCACACCTCCCAATTTATGGTGGACAGCACTGCAGGAGGGAACATCGCCAGAAAAACCGCAGCTGAACTTAATCAGATTTTTCAGACACTGGCGGAGAGTTCACAGCAGAAGACCACCCGGGGACGACGGGTGGAGGCAAATGCAGTAGGACCAAATTGCGAGCTGCAAAAGCAGATGGCCACTATGATGAGAGAGTTACAACAGCTCAAGATGAGCAAGGTGGAAAATCCACCCGTCCGAGTGCAGAATGCAGAAGGCTGTGGAATCTGTGGTGATTTTGGCCATGGAGCCAATAATTGTCACAGAATGGGAGAATTTCCACCAGAAGGACAAGCTGAGACTTATGCAGTCCAAGGACACTACAATTCTGGTTGGCGGAATCAAGCTCCTAGCGGGTCAGGGTCAAGCCAAGGAAATCAGTTTCGCAGACCACCACAGCAGATGGGATATCAGAATCAGCCGCAGTATTTTCCACCTCAACAAAATTTTTCTATGCCATTGCAGCAGCCGCCTCAACCCATGGGACCTTCATTGGAGGACACGATGCAGTCATTTATGCAAGCTAGCAAGCAAGCAATGGAGGCTCAGAATGCTACCATAAAGCGCCTTGAGATTACAGTCGGGCAACTCACAGGAGCTTTGAATCAGTTGCAGCAATCGCAGCAAACTGAAAACCCACAGCTGCATCAAGCTCATGCTATTGAGCTTGTCGAGGAAGATGCCCAAAGAACCGCGGGGAAGTGGAGGAGTAAAAAGGTGGAAGCTATGAAGATCAATCAACAGCCCAGTCCACCTCTGCCGCAGGATCAGTCCACCCAACCTTTACCGAAGCAAGGAGATCCCGGTAGCTTCATTTTTGACATAGGCTTGGGACGAGCTGGGGAGGTCTCAGGCATGCTTGATTTGGGTGCGGCAGTCAACTTGATGCCGTTTGATTTCTTCGAGAAGCTGGGAAGAAGAGAAAGTGAGCTGAAGTGCACCAACATGAAGATTCAGCTGGCCGATGGCTCGATTAGCAGTCCTCGTGGACTCTTGGAGGATGTAGAAGTCACGGTGAGAGGACTTAAAGTTCTCACAGATTTTGTGGTGCTGGATGCAGGAAAAGGAATAAAAGGAGAAAATGGTCGTCTTGTTCTGCTTGGCCGGCCTTTTATGGCTACTACGAAAACTCGCATTAATGTGGGTTCTGGAACTTTGAGTATGGCCGGGGCAGGTGGATCGGTAACATTTTCTGTCTATGATAAAAAGACTGCTATTTCTTCTCCTTATTTGCATAACTGTTCCTTCGTTGAGATTTGTGATTCTGCAGAAAAAACAGATTCTGTGCAGGAAAGTTTTGATAATCTGCAGGAGCAAGAATGTTTAATGCAGAAGGATGAGGAAAAGCTGCAGGAGCCTCCCAATATCTTGCAAGTTGAGGAGGCCCGTGAAGAAGAGGAATTGGATAGACAGCACTGCAACGATGGAGTTGTGCAAGGATTGCAGTGCTTATTGCCTTTGGAAAAGAAAGAAGTGGGGAGCACGCGATTTGGCTCCCCAATAAGAATCTTGAAGAGGAGAAATGTGATAAGTTCGGTAAACTCATTAGGAGAACCCGCAGCTGCAATCAAGGAAGGATTGTGTTCTCAAGGATTAAGGCAGCTGGCTCGTAAATGTGATTTTGGTTAACGGGTTTTTCCAAGTCGGGCTGGCGACTGTAAAACTAGCGCTGCATGGGAGGCAACCCATGTTTTATTGCTTTCTGTTTGCTTTTGGTTTTCTTTCTGTTTAATGTTTTGTTTTGGGTTCTGTGGTCTGATGCAGGAATTGTTCTTTTGAGAGTGATTTTGTGCGGATGAGAAGAAGTGGATCTCCTGCAGAAGTCAGAAGTTTCTCCTCCCCTATTCTTCCAGGGAAGTGTTTCTACACTTATGCGCTTTATTTTAAGTGTGGGGGGAAGAGTTTCTGGTAACTGCGGGAAGTTTTACTTATGAGCTTAATTTTGGGGCAAATGGTCCCCTTGCATAAAGTTAATTGTTTGAAATTGAGCTGGTCAGTTTAAAAATTGTGAAGTGATGGTTTCTAATGTGATTTTCGGGTTTGTGACTGATTGGTGGAATTTTGGTTTTTCCGGTTGACATGTTCTGTGTGATGCAAATGATTTATGAGTTTTCTGTTGTAACACTTTTGCAAACTTTTGAGGCGTGATTTGTCCGGTAGATGATAGAAGGAGTGTTGTCATTGTGGTTGCCTACGATCGTATCTATTTGTGTGAAGTTTGTTTTAATTCTGAAAATATTTGACAGCTCTGAGTCTCTGCTCCTCTAGAAAATCTATGAGCATGGGAAACCACGTGAAACAACTTGGAAGTGCACCCAAAGGGTTTATTTCACGAATACTGGCTTAACTGTTGAATTTAAAGGAATAACTTCGGTTGAAAACACAAAAGTTGTAAAAAGTGAAATGCGCTTAATTGAGATATGGATTATAAAGGCGATCACATTAGGGAATTCACTTCTATCGGAGAACTGGGTCTGATCGAATCTTTTGTTTACATTTGTGTTGCTTCTTCTACTCTGAGTTTTTGCATCATCTAGAATCGTGTGTTGTTGTGAAAAACCTTGAATTATCTGTGAAAGTCTAGTTGGAATTGAGCATCGTGATACCATCTTTTCATTAGTTTTATACTGATTTTGCTTGAGGACAAGCAAAAGGCTAAGTGTGAGGGGGTGATTTATGCCTTATTGTTATGATTTTCGGGGATTTATAGTTATATAATGGAATCATATTTTATTGATTTTATTAGTAGTTTGTGATGGTGATGTAATGTTTTGCAGGGAGGTTCTAAAAAGGAAAAAAATGTTAAACTCAGACGAATCTGGAGCAAAAAGGTGTCGAGGCGTGCTCACACCCGTCGTCGGGCTGCCCAAGACTCTCGCCCGAGTGCGCATGGGCCGCGCGCCCATCGCCGGGCGCCTGCTCCCCCATCGCCAAGGCCATGCGCCCAAACGCCTAACACCCCCTCGGCAAGGCCTCGCCGAGGCCCTTGCCCCACATCGCCGAGGCAGCCCCCTGGCCTCGCCCAACTGCTCGCCGAGGAGCAGCCCCCTTCGCCGCACGCTCCCGCTCTTCACTCCGCACCGAGCTGCAGCCCCCTCGCCGATCCAGCCTCCCATCGCCGAGCTTCAGCACCCCCATCGGCGAGCACTCCATTCCATCGCCGAGCCGTGCGCTCGAGCGTCATCTCCTCCTCGCCGAGGCCTTCATCTCCTCGCCATCTTCACTCCACGCCGAGCTGCAGCCTCCCATCGCCGAGCTGCAGCCTCCCCTCGCCGATCCAGCCCCTCAGCGCCGAGGCTTGGCCCTGCCTCGCCGAGGCACCTCATTCCCTCGCCCAAGCGAGCAGCGAGGACCTGTACTGAGCTCGGCGAGGCCTTCATCTCCTCGAGTTCAGCACCCCCATCGCCGATCCAGCCTCCCATCGCCGAGCTGCAGTCCTCCTCGCCGAGGCCTCCCTTGGCCCTCGCCTGGCCAGCGCCCAGGCTTGGCCCTGCCTCGCCGAGGCACCTCATTCCCTCGCCCAAGCGAGCCCTCGCCGCGTGCCAAGGCTCTCGCCCGTGTGTAACCCAAGCTTCACCCTATTTTAGTCTCTTTTGCTCCAGTTAGAGATTGCCACGTGTCCCGGATGCAGTGTTAAAGAAGCTATCGGCATGTTTTATTTTTGGATATAAAAGGGCGAGACTTCTCAATTCTAGGGTTATCAATCAATCATTCATTCTTCCGCTCTCCAAAAATCGGCAGTTCCATTTCTAGACGCAGTTCATAGTTAGGGTTTCCTGTTTTCTTAGTTAGGGTTATTTTGCGTTGAGAATTTATCCTTACGCCTAGATAATTCGTAGCTAGAGATTTATTTTGAGGATCGGCTTTACTGTAAGTGATTTTATTCTTGCCTAGATAATTTCTCGCTTATTGATTTCACAGTATTCATTATTTTCATTCACGCTCTAGATAAATTTATTGTGCTTAATCATTTAATTCATTGCCTAGATAATTAATGTTTACTGAAATGGTTTATGTTTGAATTAATGCTCTTAGTTTAAAACCTTAGATAATCTTACGCCGTTTAATCTGTGCCTAGATAATTTACATGCCTTCTATAAATTCTGCATTAGATAATTTTACATGCTTTATTTTTTTCATGCCTAGGTAAATTTACAGAGCTTATTTAATTTCTGTTTTAGTTTAAGAGTGTGCCAGCGTGAAACCGATTAGAGTGTTTAGGATTTATTGCTTTTTGTGTGTGACACGATTAGGTGCCCTGTTGAATCTTCCTTGAGAGACGACTTGGGTTAGCTTGCTCACTGCAATTGACCTCGTACGATTGCGAGTCAATTCACTAGTGTTTGAGTTGAGTCACTGCTCTGACTTGAGCTTCGTCCCTCTATGCTTCAACAAGATCGAGCTCTGTTCTTCGGAGTTCGGAATTTTGCTCTGTGTCGTAGGTAGTAATGCGATATGACTCCAATATGGCCTCCGCCGGTATCACTGCGTTAGATCCGTATACCAGGGTGAAAGACGCCTCACCGGTTGCTGTCTTTGGGCTAGTTCGATAGGCCCAAAGGATAGTGTCCAACTCCTCGACCCATTTCCCTCTGCTCTGATTCAACCGCTTTTTGATCCCCTCACAGATTGATCTATTTGCCAGCTCCACTTGCCCATTTGCTTGAGGATGAGCCACGGACACGAACCGCTGAGTGATGTCCATTCGGTCACAGAAGTCTGCAATCCTCTGCCCTGTGAAATGGGTTCCATTGTCTGACACAATGATTCTTGGGACGCCAAATCTGCAACATATGTTTCGCCAAATGAAGCGTTCCATTGTTACCTCATCAATCTTTCCCACGGCCTCGGCTTCCACCCACTTGGAGAAGTAGTCCACTGCCACAATGAGAAAGCATTTTCCCCCTGGTGCTGTAGGTAGTTTCCCGACGATGTCTATGCCCCACTTGTCAAATGGGCATGCAGCATACATGACTCCCATGGTTTCCCCTGGGACATTGATTCTCCCCGCATGTCTCTGGCAAGCCTCGCATTTGCGGACGAATTCCCTGGCGTCCTTGTTGACATTAGGCCAATAGAACCCTGCACGAATTAATTTTCGTACGAGATCCCTGAATCCCGTATGCCCACCACACCAACCTGCATGAATTTCTTTTAAAGTAAAATTAGCTTCTTCAGGCGATAAGCATTTTAATAAAGGCTGAGTAAAGAATCGCTTGTAGAGTTGATCATTGATCAAGCAATAATTCTCGTATCGAGCCCTCTGATTAGATTCTTTGCTCAACCGTTCCCCTGTCTTGAGAAAGTGTATAATTGGGGCCCGCCAGTCATCCCTGATTTCCACTGAAAAGACCTGTGAAGTTCCCATTCCTCTGGTATCGCAGAGCAATATGATCTCATCACTCCACGTCTGCTCCACTGCGCTGGCCATTCGCACCAACAAGTCTGCCTTTGTGTTTTCTTCCCGGGAAATTTGCTCGATCTTGAATTCCATGAATTTTTGTTTCATTTCCTTGATTTTGCAGTGGTATGCTTTCATCCGATGGTCTTTGACATGATATGCCCCCGACAATTATTGAGCCACTAATTGGGAATCGGTCCTGATGATAACACATTCAGCCCGCAATTCTGACAAGATATGTGCCCCTCTGACCACGGCCTCGTACTCGGCCTCGTTGTTGGACATCCGGCAAGTGAATTTGATGGCAAATTGATATACCCCGTAGTTTGGGGAGATAATGTACACCCCAATTCCGCACCCTTCTTTGGTGACTGATTCATCCACAAAAGCGATCCAGAACTCCTGCACGGGGCGGCGAGTAATTTCCTGGATAAAGTCTGCCAGAGCTTGTGCCTTGATAGTCGTTCTTGGCTCGTACTCTACGTCATATTCCCCCAATTCCACAGCCCACTTGACCATTCTTCTTGACAAATCCGGCCGCCCCAGCACTTGCCTGAAAGGTAAAGCAGTTCGCACCACTACCCAATGTGACAAAAAATAAGGCCTCAATTTTCGTGCCGTGACCATGACCGCCAGAGCAGCCTTTTCGATTTTCGTGTAATTTAATTCGGGGCCCTGGATAATCCTGCTGACAAAATGGATCGGCTTCTGATGATTTCCCTCTTCTCTGATAAGTACGGAGCTGACTGACTCTTCACCCACTGCTATGTACAAGTATAATACCTCCCTCGGGACTGGCTTAGTCAGAGTCGGGAGTTCCACTAGGTAAACTTTGAGATCCTCAAATGCCATCCGACATTCCGCTGTCCACTGAAATTTGGTTCCTTTTCTCAGAATTTTAAAGAATGGCATGCTGTGTTCCGCTGATCGCGAGATGAACCTACTCAGAGCAGTGATTCACCCGTTCAGAGTCTGCACTTCCTTGATTCCTCTGGGTGGGGTCATATCCATGATGGGTTTAACCTTATCTGTATTGACTTCTATTCCTGAAGGAGTAACTTTGTATCCCAAGAACTTTCCCGTGGTGACTCCAAAGGTGTACTTTGCTGGATTGAGCATGAGCCGGTGTTTTTTGATCACCGTGAAAACCTCCTCCAGGTCAGAGACACGGTCCTCCGCTCTGACGCTGCGTACAAGCATATCATCCACATAAACCGATATATTTTTGGAGAGTTGTTCTTTGAAGATTTTTTCCATCATTCTCTGGTACGTGGCCCCTGCATTCTTTAAGCCAAATGGCATGCTTTTCCAGCCATAAACCCCACAACAGACGGCGAAAGCCGTTTTGGCAATATCCCCTCTGTTCATTTTCACTTGATGGTATCCCTGATATGCATCCATCATGGACAGTAGCGCGCAACCCGATGTGGAATCTACTAATTGATCAATCCTCGGCAGAGGATAGTGGTCTTTGGGGTAGGCGGCATTGAGATCCCTGTAATCCACGCACATACGCCAGGTATTCATCTTTTTTGCCACCATCACCGCATTTGATATCCACTCTGGATATTGGACTTCTTCGATATGGCCCGCATCCAACAACCCCTGAACCTGCTCCCTGATCGCAGCATCTTTCTCGGCACCGAAATGCCTTGTTCGCTGTTTCACTGGCTTAACCTTCGGATCCACATTAAGGCAATGTTCCGCCAACCTTCTGTCTATTCCCTTCAGATCAGCCGTGCTGAAGGCGAATACATCCGCATTTCTCCGTAGGCAGCTAATTAGCTCCTCTCTGGCTTGGTTGTTCATAGAAGATCCAATCTTGGTCTGGAAACCCTCTCGCCCAGGAAATAATTCAATCATATTACATACATCGCTGGTGGAGACCAACGCGGATTTCTCTGTACTATCCCGGTCATTTAACAATTCCGCCAACTCCTGGCGTTCCTCTACTGGAGCAGTGATTTCGCCCACCTTTCCTTTTTTCCGGGTGTCCGGTCCCTCTGTTATTCTTTCCCTCTTCTGCCCCGAGGAGTGTGTAAGCATCTGTACATGGCATGCTTTCGACATTTTTTGGTCACCCCATACTTCTCCCACTCTTCCCCCTCCGATGGGGAATTTCATCTTCAGGTGGAACATGGAAATAATTGCCCTGAACGTCGTCAAGGCGGGACGGCCGAGTATCACATTGTAGGATGGTTTTGGTATATCCACTACCAGGAATCGTATTGCCCTGGTCTTGCTGGCATCCGCATTGCCGAGACTTAACGACAACTCCACAAAACCTATTGGCATGACCATTTCTCCCCCAAACCCGAATAACATGGCATTTGTTGGCTCAATGTGGGCTTCGACTCCCATGTTCTGGAGGCACTCCAGATATAAGATATTTACTGCACTGCCCGAGTCTACGAAGACGCGATGAACAATGCAACCGGCTATGTCTGCGGTGATAACCAGCGCATCGTCATGTGGATACATAAGCGTTCGCAGGTCCTCTGCCCCGAAGCTGATGACCGGCTCTTCTGCCGCGCCCATAATCTCCATCACTTGCTTAGGATAATACCCGGATTTTACTGCACGTACAACTTGTTTCTTGGCCTTGTTGGATGTAGGTGTCCCATTTTCCCCAAAGATCATGTGCACCTCTCTTCGGTACGGGAAGAGAGGTACCCGACCCTCTGCTCATCCTCGGTGATTATCCTGATTTTCCTCTGGTCTTCGGTCTCGGTTGTTCCCCTAGTCCTGTCGGGGCTCATTTCTCTGTTCTGGTCTCTGAACCTGATCCTCGTTTCTTTTGGCTATGAGCTGATCTAAGTTACCCTGGCGCACCAGAAACTTCAATTGATGTTTGAGACGTCCGCAGTGCTTGGTGTAATGCCCATAAGCGTTATGGTATTCACACAATTTATTATTAGGGCCCTGTTGTGGCTGCCCATCCCGATAAGTGCCGGGTGCCCGAAAAAACGGCTGATTTTTAATTAAATGAAATATCTCCTTCAGAGATTTGTTCAAAGGGGTGTACTCATCAAAACGATTGACCTCATTCACAGTGCGCTGTTGGCGCGGTGGTTCCTCTGCTTGGGTAGGGGGTACCCTCGGGGGCAATCCTCTGAAAGGGGTCCGATCCTGGTTTCTGTGGTACCGCTCTGTTGTATCCTCGGCCTTCTTAGCCTTGTGTTTGTCGTTTTCTGCCTTCCTTGCCATCCTGGCATCTTCCAATTATAAATACCCCGGCACCCTAGCCATGATATCATCGAAGTCCCTGGCCGGCCTGATTTGCAGCTCATCGAAGAAGAGCCCCGGCTTGAGCCCTCTGACGTAGGCACAATTCTTGATCTGGGATTTCGCCTCCGGCACCTCTAGGGCGGCGAGGTTAAACCTAGCAGTATACTCCCGCAGTGTTTCATTCTGATCTTGGTTAATATCCATCAGGGAAAGAGCTGACTTCCCCACCCTTCGCGAGCTTGCGAACTGTCTTAGAAAACGTGTTTGTAAATCTTCAAATGAATGAATAGAGTTTGAGGCAAGCGTCCCAAACCACAACTGGGCAGGTCCAGTTAGCGTGGTAGAGAATATCCGGCACTTGATGCCCTCAGTGTACATGTGGAGTGTGACTAATCCCTCAAAACGGTTGAGGTGTACCTCCGGGTCGGTGGTACCATCATAGTCCAGAGAGATAGGTTTGTAGCTTCGTAGCAGAGTATCCGCTAGAATGTTCGCGGAAAAGGGGCTCCGGCTGGCAGTAGTGGGGACCCTTGACGTTATGGCCCTCTTATCTTCCTTGTCTCTCCCATGTTCCCTCCTTTCTTTCGGCGTGTCATGGTGACGCTTGTGGGCCCTGTGTTCCTGCCTCCCAGAGGAGTACTCCTGGTCTCGTCCCTTTGACCCTCGAACCTGATGCGACTTCTCTGACCGATGCGATTTCTCTGCCCGGTATGACCTCTCTGACCTATGGAATTTCTCTGATCTCTGTACCCTCTAGTCCCTCTGATATTTCTCCCTCAGGCTGTCCTCCAGATCTCTGAGTTGATGTTTCAGCTGTGATACTTGATTCTCCAGTTTAGCGGTCTCCCTTGGTCTTTCCTCCTCAAACATAGGAGTGACAGAGTGACTATCGGATTCATCGACACCTTCCCTTCTAACAATGCTCCCTAGACGGGCGCGGCTCCCTTCTGGGCATCTTTCCAGTTCCCTCTCAGCAGGGAATCTCTGTGTCTCCTTAGGCAGCGGGGCTTGTTTAGCAGCGAGTTGATTGTTCTCCTCCAGAGCAGCGGGAGTCGTGGCGGGGACGGTAGACAACATGGGAGTTCCCATCGCCTATCGCAGAGCGGCGTAGTTGAGCATAGCCATCATCTGCTCTGACAACATAAAATTCAGCGGTACACCACCAGATGCGGGGACCAAGCTTGGCATATCGGAGCCCGGGGTCACCAGAGCAGATCTCTGAGTGTTAACGTTCAGACCCGTCAACGGGGTGGCAGAGATGGTGTGAAATCCCGGTGGTGCGGTGAAGACGGTGCTGGTCGGCAAACCGTTAATCAGTGAAGCGGGAACCTCAGTGGTGTGGGCAACAGAGCTGAGCCCTGCGTTGTCAAACTCCTTCTCAAGAGTACGGCGAGCATTGGAAGAGTCCATAGTACCTACACAAGGAAAATATGAGAAAATATTTCGAGTAAAGAATAGATCGGACCGTCCGTTATCAGAGAATTACGAAATGTAGAACATCCCGCACAGTGGCACGGAAACCATTAAGAGATCCCAAGAGAAACACCTCCGTGTGCTAGGAAATAAACCCAGGACACGGTTTAAAACGTGAGCAGAGAGAAAATTGGATATTTCCCATAGATTCGGAGTCAAATTCGTGAGAGAGAGCGTTTTATCCGGCAAAATAACCGTGAAAACCTAAAAAACACAAAATCAGAGCACCAATCAACAGATCGTTAGTGAAATACGTTAGATTCGTGAGAAAAACGTAAGTTATGCGAGAAAACATTACAACCACACACAATTATCAGGATTACGTAAAAATAAACACAGATTAACACCCGATTCTCCACGCCGATCACCTTTCCAACATGCACAGGCAGGGAAAAACGTAAAAAGTCACAGATTTCAAAGGCTCATAACTAGATTAGCAGAAACAACATGAATATTGGTCCAGATTCGTTTGGGTAATCGGATCATTGGCTCAATCGGTGCCTGCGCACGCAAATCCGATCGTAATTACGGATCTGCATGCGCCGGTGATCAAAACTCACGTCCTAGCCCAGATTTTCCCACAGACGGCGCCAGATGGTGAAGTATGATTGAACGAGTATAGATTTAATCGATATATTATCATTGGATTTTGAATTATACCTAGTGTTGCTTGGGTAACGAGAGAGAAAAGTAAGGTTGAAAGCACAAAAATACGATTGATGCTGTATTGTAAGCAAAGATAGCGTAAATCTACAAAGTACAAGCTCATGGCTATTTATAGATTACACGTTAAGGGTAAAAAGGTAATTTCATCGCTGGAGCACGCGTCTTGCATGGTCGGGGGCGTAATGGTAATTCTGTCCTCAAGCGGGAGATTTTCCCGCTCTTTCGATGATTTCTCTGGCGAAGACCATCTCTCTGGCAAAAATGGCTTCTCTGGTGCGGTCCGTTTCTCTGATAAAGCTTATTCCTCTGACTTCTCTGCGGAAGCCCATTTCCCTGATGATGCCCGCTCCTCTGGCTTATATCATTTCTCTGCTCTGCACATATTACTCCTCATCACTCTTATTTCAATTTTGTGTTGGGAAGCCCCAATTGTATATATTATAAAAATTTGGTATTTATGAGGAAATATTTAAAATTGAGGGAGTATATAAATACATGAGTTGAAAATAAAGCTGACTCGATTCATAATTTATTTTACAACTAATCCTTTTTTAAAAACTAAAAAAAAATCCTTTTTACTCCCATTTTTTCCTGTGATTATAATATTTTAATTTCAAATTAAATTTTAAAAATAAATAATAGTGATTAATTATTTAATAAAATAGTTGGTAGATGTGTTTTAGTGAATAAAAGGGTCTTACCATATAAAAACGAGCGGTTGTAGTTAAATTGAGTGTGAGTCATGTAAAAATGAGTAGTTATGGTTAAAAAAAAAAAAGGGTGGACATGTCCTAAAAAGAAAGTAATATACTCTTTGTTGACGCTAAATCGAATAAATGTTGTATACTCTTGGTGGACGGAGGTAGTACTCCCTTTGTCTCATAAAAATATGAACATTTATAAGTTGTACGAGTTTTAAGATTTATTAGATAAAAATGTACTGTGAGTGAAAAGGGGTCCTACTTGATGAAAAGTAAAGATAACAAGTAAAATGATCGTGGTGAGGTAATGTAGAAACGTAAAAAGGTTCATATTTTTATGAGACTGGAGGAATATGATTTTGTATAAATTACATTGACTATATTAGAAAATTGGATCAATTTGTAGAGAAAAACTTGGCATCAAATTTTAATAATTTTAATTTAAATTAATAATTATATAATGTACGCATATTTTACACAAATCTAAAATCACATCACCGCACATCGTGCGGGAGGTACACTAGTTTAGAATTAATGTTTAAATATAAATTTTTATGTGAAGCTAGTAATCTTGCTTACTAGCATTTAATTGGGAAATATTAATGATTGAATCTGTTAGCCTAATGATATTATCCATAGGTTTTCTTTTTTCTTTTATCGTATAACTTTGATTTCTTAATATTTCAAGAGATTCGGAAAATTTTCGTCGACAGCAGCAGCAAATATCAAATAAAAATAACAACTGAGGCGACCAAACTAACGAGTCTATTTTCATCGACAGCGCAGTCTGTTAAAGGAAGTTAAGCTTCCATAGATCCATTTCATTGATATATATATAAGAGTTTTACAACGACTGCATGTGCACCATATTTGCATGCATGCACTTACACATATAATATAAAACTTCTTCTAACAGTTTTTCAGCTACTTAACTACCGTTAGCTAACTGAGCTAACTAATACTTCAATAAAAGAGGAGGCGATGAGTGCATCAGTGGCTGAAGTAATGATGCAATGTTTTCTAGCCATATTTTTGTTTAAGTTCTAAAAATTTTAATCTGCAATTTTCTGTTGTCGATTTTTTTCTTCTCCTTTTGTTCATTTTGCTTTTCATAGAATAAATTTTTTTAAAGCCTCTAATTGGATTCGTGTGGAAACGAAATGGAAGAAAATTATTTCTGATTTGATTTTGATATGAAGTGTTTTTTTGTATAAGCTAGCTTACATTAAATTTTGATTTACGCGGAATATATTTGAATAAAAATGGCACCATGCATGTTACTTAATTAAACATAAATATCATATTAAACCTTAACAAAAATATCTCGAACTATAACAAATATTTTTAAGAAATTTATACCATATTATTTTAAAAAATAAAATACAAATTATACGGTGACATCCGAAGAGACACGTCATTATTTCGAAGATCGGAAAATGAACGTAGAATATTTTTTATACAAATTTAATTATTTAAATTTTTTAAAAATATTTCTTATAATTCAGAATTTTTTTTATCAAATGGATATAATTTAAGATTTAATACGATATTTACATTTAATTAGGTAAATATCATATTAACGGATTTCCATATATAAAAACTCAATATTTCACGGCATGACATTTTTGTAGAAATAGGACGGTTTTCAGATTTTTTGTACAACTCCCATTACAACGGGCTGGGCTTTAACGGGCTCAAGGAGAGGAATATTTTGATTAATGATTTGAAGTTGGCTGATTTTATTTATGCCCCAATTTTACTCTTTATAGCTCTTATCTAAAATAATAATTAAAAATTTATTATTTTTATTCTTTATTTTACAACCTTTAAATTAAATTAAATTTATAAAATTAATAATTTTATTTAAGTAAATATGACATAATCTAAAAATATTTATAATCCTCCATCATAATATAATAAAGAAACACATTTATACATATATAAATTATATTGCCCCAATTCAAAATTCTAATAACCACTAGCATATGAAATTATGGCTGCTCCATCGGCAACATCGAATTTCTCAACCCCATTGCCCACGAGGTAATCTTCATCAACTGCAAATGCGAGCTCAAAATCACCGGCTGCCATGACGATGTCGTGGTCGAAATTTTAAGGCTCGAAACACTAGTGTCATGCATATTTGTATTTAGCTTTATGCATATTGATGCTCAATTATATGCATAATTTTGACGACAGCCGCCGAAAAAAATAAATTTTCGGTAAAAAAATATTTTTTTTTAAATTTTTTTTATTTTCAAATTTTTTATTTCTATTTTATCCCTATGTGTATTTTGTCTTGGAATCCCTTGGAAGGCATTCACCATGTATCATTCTCCTAACGCGCCACATGCACACATGATGTGGTCCTTAGTTAGGATCTATATAATATTACAAGGTGGTGGATCTATATGTATATATATATATATAGGGTTGATATCTATTGAGATATCTCCTTAGAGTAAGATTTAAGATGAAATCACATCCATACAATCAATAACGTCCGACGGCCTAGATTAATTCATCAATATATTTTATTTATTCGTTTTTAATGAACCAAATCATTTTTTAATACGTAAAAGGGCTATTTTGTCCAAGAAATCTTAGCTGTAACCCCCCAGCAAAATCAGATCCCCGAAAATTTGCGCTTTCCATCGAAATGGAGTCTCTGCTGTTCCGATTCTTTAATCCTTCCAATATGATCTCTTATCTTCAATATTATATGGTAAATTCAATATATACGAAAGTTCACCGAAATTGGAACCATGTTCTGATGTTCATCTCAAATAACCTCATGTTCACCAAACATTGTTCTTGGTAATAATTGATTTTCTTTTCTTTTTTCGGCAACGTTCACAATCATAACTCAATACTATAGTTATGATGAACATATATTTAAGTGTATTAAATGAATTGTCCAACTTTATCTTATATTGGAAAATAACCATATATAAGTACAGTCAGTGAAGCAAAACACTTGAAAAAACCTCAAAAACAGCTAACACTCCAAACACAACCTAAAAAAAATTAATTGACCAAAAGACGCTTTATTCAATAACCATCCTTTCTTCAGGGGGAAAAAATTAGACCATGTGTTGGGTTGACCATATGTTTTGAACAATTCAATTTTTATGGTGAACAGTCTAAATATCTTAATCACAAAAAATTCAGTTTCGAAATTGGAATATTGTATTGCGACATTTTTTTCCAACGTATTGTGAATTCAATATACGGATGTTCATCAATACTAGAAGAATGTTCACCCCATGTACTGTATTGTTCATCAACCATTGTGCGCGGATTTTTATTTTTTGTATTAAACATATGCTTACTTACGTTGAACGAAAAGTTCAACAATAATCTAAATTCGAAAATAAGTATTAGTCTAGGCAACGACGTAATTGAAGTTGTGGAGAAAAAGATATGAAATTAAAACGGCGTGTAAAAACAATATGTTACAATTGGTTAAAGAAACAATTACTTAAAAATCAAGGTTTATGATTGCGTTATTATAGGTACTAGTGCCGCACCCGTGCTATGCACGGGTTATGAATCAGAAATTTTTTGTTAGATAAAATACTTAATATATTTTTGGGTTAATTACATAAAAAATCATGAACTTTGGGTCGATTTTGAAGTTTGCCATGAACTTTTTTTTTTATCAAATTTTTTCTGAACTTAACCAACTGATCAATTTTGCATGGTTTTCAAAAATCCCCAAATTGAGTGCTGACATGGCACTTTTTAGTGACCTGAAATATGACATGGCGCCGCCGGACGGGAGCCAAAACGACATCGTTTAGTTGGGCGTAAAACGACGTCGTTTTACCTCAAATTCTAGCCCGCGTCTTATCCTCTATGCTACTCAGCCATTAAATGCACACCCAATCACGAAATAGTACTGAAGGTTGGTAGTCCGCTTATGTTATTGAGAAATATCGATCCTGGTAATGGCTTGTGTAATGGCACAAGATTAGTTATCACGAGATTAGGTACTCATGTTGTTGAAGCAACGGTGTCGGTTGGTTATAATGCAGGGCATGCAGTTGTCATACCTCGATTGTCACTTATACCGTCTGATAGTAGATTACCATTTAAGTTTATGCGTCGGCAGTTCCCATTGATGGTGTCATATGCAATGACAATAAACAAAAGTCAAGGCCAATCTCTTTCACATGTTGGGTTGTATCTTAAAAAACCGCACATTTAACTTCCATTAATTTTTTTATATTTTCATTGCATTTCATTCTCACTTCACACAGATAACTTTCTGTTTAATATTTTAGCTGCATTCTAAATGCTAAATCCAAAACTCGAGCCCATATATATTATATTTATGTCACATTAATATTTGTACGAAGCTAAAATATCTAAAGTACGCATTATTTTGCTATAGGTTTCAGAAATAAAACATACATTTAAAAAAAAAATTAATTGCTTAATACAAAGTGTAGAAAACTTAGCAACTTAATTTATCTATATCTATTTATATCTACGAAAAAAAATACACAGCAAAAAAGATATGGAATCCCTCTTTTTTCATCTCTCTTTCATTTTTTACAGTTGTTTCACAACTTTGATTTAAATCACATTTACTCTTTTATGTGAATGATTGTTTTAATATATTTTCTAAAAAATACAAATATGTCTGCATTGAAAAACAAATGTTTTAAATTAATTTAATTCTCACATTTTAGATGCACATAAATAATAAATAAGGCAATATAATGAATATGCAACAGATATCATTCTCATTGCATATTAGAAAATAAAAAATACAATAACTGAGCTGGTGAAACTGATGCAGCCCGAACAGAGCCAAGCTCGCGCCAGAGCAGAGCTGAATCCCGTGCCAGACCAGAGCTAAGGTCGCGCCAGATCAGAGCTGAATCCCGCGCCAGACCAGAGCCAAGGATGCCAGAGCTGAAGTCGTTCCGCCAGAGCAACGAAGTCATGCACTCGCCAGAGAAATAAAAAGCCCAGAGCAGAGAATTCAAGAGGCCAGAGCAGAGAAATGAAAAGTCCAGAGCAGCGAAGTCATGCACTCGCCAGAGAAATCAAAAGGCCAGAGCAGAGAAATCAAGAAGCCAGAGCAGAGAAATCAAAATCCCAGAGCAGCGAAGTCATGCACTCGCCAGAGAAATCAAAAGGCCAGAGCAGAGAAATCAAAAGGCCAGAGCAGAGAAATCAAAAGCCCAGAGCAGCGAAGTCATGCACTCGCCAGAGAAATCAAAATGCCAGAGCAGAGAAATCAAGAGGCCAGAGCAGAGAAATCAAAAGCCCAGATAGTATCTAATAAAGAATATTTTTTTTATACTGAGATCTTTATTTTTTTCATTTTCACAGATCTAATAATATCTACACTAATGGGTTCATAAAGAATAATTTTTTTATACTGAGATCTTTATTTTTTTTTCGCTTATTAGTTTTTGATTTTTTACATTTTCATTTTTATTGTTTTGATAGTATCTTTAGGTTCTTTAGCATATTATTTTTTCGTTTTGTTGGGTATCTTCGCCGAGCCAGGGTTCACCGCTTGGTTCCCGAACCTCCTGTCTTCCCCACACGTACTCAAGTACTTAAATCTTCGTCTTCTTCTTCTCTGTCACTTGACTTCTCTGCTCTGCCACTTCTTCCTCTCCTCTGCTCGAGAAGACCCGGCTTCTCTGCTCTGGCAGACTTGACTTCTCTGCTCTGCCACTTCTTCCTCTCCTCTGCTCGAGAAGACTCGGCTTCTCTTCTCTGCCATACTTGACTTCTCTGCTCTGCCACTTCTTCCTCTCCTCTGCTCGAGAAGACTCGGCTTCTCTGCTCTGGCAGACTTGACTTCTCTACTCTGCCACTTCTTCCTCTCCTCTGCTCGAGAAGACTCGGCTTCTCTGCTCTGGCAGACTTCACTTCTTTGCTCTGCCACTTCTTCCTCTCCTCTGCTCGAGAAGACTCGGCTTCTCTGCTCTGGTAGACTTGACTTCTCTGCTCTGCCACTTGACTTATTTATGGTATCAAAATCGTAAAAAACGTGTGGATAGTTGGCCCAATTCTCATGAAAATGAGTGAAGAAAATTGGTACCAAAATATAGTATATATATTGAGCCTGTGCTCTCAAGGTTTCTACATAGAGAATAGAGAAAAAATAAAAATGAAAGAATCAGGAGAAATGAGGAGACGTAAAGAGATAGAGAAATAGTAAAATGAGCAGTAATAAAATAGAATATCTAATACATACAAAAAAGTATATATTAATTATCTATATAGCATATCTAATTACGAAATTATGAATACTCCTTAAAACGTGCTAACACAGTCACATTCACACTTAAATATTAGGGTTATATTTTTTTTCTCTATTCTCTATGTAGAAACATTCATTAACTTTATTTTTTTTTTCAAAAATTCAGTATAGCTGGTTAAAAAAAAAGGCATTCCAAGGTGGAGACGTTCAGTTCCGTCTCTAAGCCTCACGTTCTTAGGAGTAATGATTCTTAATTTGGTGAGGTTTTTTAATTTGCAAGATTTGTTTGTAAGATATAAACCATTTTATTTGGTGAGATTTTCAATTTCTGAAATTGAATTGCTGATTTTGAATGTTCAATTGTGCTTGAGCTTTGAATTAAAATGAAAAAACGAAAGCTAGAAGCTTAGAGAAAAGAAATTGTAGACATTAAAGCAAGAATTTGCCAACATTAAAGATAGAAAATAAGCTTCTTGAGGTGTTGCCCCTTTTGTTCTACTTTTCTCTCTCGTTGTTGTTTGGTTTTGCTGGTTCGCGTTGCTCTGGATGTCGCCTCTACGCTGCTCTGGAGGTCCTCTGGAGCCCTGCTCTGCTCTGGAAAACTCCTTTGCTCTGGAGACCTTGTCACAGCCCACTATCCCAATGACGGGTTAACCGGGGTTATGACTTGGGTGAACAATAAGAAATGGAAATTTAAAAGGGATTTACTAATTAACCAACATTAATAACAACAAACTAGTGGTATATATATATATATAACCACTTGGGTAATTAACAAATGAGCCAGCCATAACGACTAAACCCCAAATGAAAGTTAAACAAAATGAAGGAGTAATAAGTTCCACAATACGATAACAAATTCAGAGTGTTTGCAGCGGAAAAACGTGTGAGTTATGCATATGGAGATGCATACTCAAGGTTTCATTACATAAACATCAAAAGGGAAATCCGCTCAACACCGATCCATTCCATCGCCTGCTCAACCTGCACATTTAGAAATACATGCAGGGCTGAGTATAAAAATACTCAGTGACATAAGCCGAAAATACAACATGCATGCATATATAAATTGAACTGCCATAACAGTAACACACAGGGGTTTTCATAAATGACCTGCGCTTACTAAAACATTTCGTTCATTTTCATAAAGGTGGATGCATCCCATTTTCAGTCTATATGATCCATATCTGCCCTTTCTATCACGCGCCGGGAAGGAGGCCTCCTTACCACGGACGCCAAGACCGGTCGCAAGCGACTCGCGGTCTCCATGAGTGTACACGTTAACCCTAGCTAGCGACCTTTGTCTAGCATAGGATCCCAATTGGATTTCCTTTAAAGTTGGCGAACCAACACAGATAGGATACATATAAAAACATAAACATTTTGGCAGTCAATCATTTCATAAACATTTCATTTTCATAGCATTTTCATTTTCATAAAGGGCATTGAACATATAAGCATTTTATAAGAACTGAATAAATAGTCAAAACATATCATGCATATATATTCGCATATGAGGCCTACGTCACGCAGGGGATCTCTATATACGTAATAATAAAATAATGCCCACCTCAATTGTTCTTAAAGCTGGCGTGGAGTCGTTTCTTCTTCTGCTTCACTTTCTGTCGCCCGGACCTTCATTGATGAAGAGTCGATAAGTTCGTGAAGAAATTGTCATAAGACAAAGTCTAATTCTACGTGCCTAGGGTATCTTTTAAAGTTTTAGGGTTCTAGCAGCATCCATATTAATCTCGTTTCATTCAATCAATAAAATGTAATCACTTATCATGTAACTATCATATAGGTTCGAACCCAATTGTTCGAACATCAACATGTACATAATCCATAACTTTCTTCTACACCCGTCATTTAGTCAAGTACTCCATCAATTAAGAACAAGCTATATATTATTACCCTAAAAATTTAATCATTATAAATCATGCTTTCTCATACTTCGCACATTTTCATCACTTAAATAAATAAATTATTTATAAACATATGCTTAGCAATTTAATATCTCAATTAAATCCCAAGCTCATTTGATAAAGTAAATCATATACTTAATCATTCTATAACACAATTCCACATAAATAGTCTCAATATTTTTTTTTTAAAACATGCAGCCATTCTAATAGGACATTTTAATTCCATTATAATGGAATTACTCATAAAATAATTTAATCCTTTTTCTTTTAAAAGAAACCATATTTATAATATTCTATACATTTCATTTTTTTTATGTAAATAAATAAGAAATTCCATTATTCATTTATAAATAATAAAACATTTTAAAATCCATTGAGATGAAATAAAACATTTAACCATTTAAAAAAAAAAAATCCATACTCGTAAGCTTTGAAAATAATTTTATCATATAATAAATGGGGCTTAATCCCAAAATATTTGCTTTAAAGTCCATTAATAATTTAAATAATAGAATGGACTTCATTTAGAGTAAATAATCCCAACTTTAAATATTAAAATTTAAATCAAGAGATTTAACTTCACAAAAATAATTTAGTGAAAACTCAAACATTTTTAAAAGAAATAAGGCCAAAATTCGTAGGCTTTATTAATCAATTAACAGGCCAAAATTAATTAAAATGGCCCAACAGAAACTAAAATAAATTGTCCAGCATTTAAAATTTGGCCCACTGATTTTAATGCAAAATTCGGCCCAAACAAATTAAATAAAACCCACCAGATTTTAAAATAAAATGGGCCAATAACATTTTAGTAATTAAAAATCGGCCCATTCCTTCTTTTTCCTTTAAAACTTTTCGGTCCAGCCCTAAGAGGCTTAAGCCCAAAACTAATCTAGCCCTAATCTAACACACATAAACACAAGACACACACTCACAAGCATCAGCCACTCTCTCTCACTCTCACGCCTCTCTCGCCTCTCTCTTCTCTCTGCTCGGTCGAGTGCGGCGCCTCTTCCGGCGCGCCGCCTCGTCGGACGCTTCCTCCCCTCCCTTCTCACTCCCTCGGTCTCACTCTCTATCTGTGATCTCTCTCTCCGGAACTGCTGTACGCCTCCGCCTCCACCATGGCAGAACATGGCTCTCGCCGGTTGCCATCGTTTCTCGGCCGTCCTCGGCCTTAAGGTAGGTCGGCAGAGACCATTCCGCCGCTGCATGTGCCTTCTCCGGCCGTTGTGAAAGCCGAGCGTCGCCGCGCTGCTTCATCTGTCATCTGCCGTCTCCGCCATGGCCGGAATCGTGGTGGATGGCCGTGCCTTGCCTCGCCGGAAAGGTAGGTTCCAAATCTTCCCCCTTTTCCTCTCTTTTCTATTTTTAAACCCAGATCTGAAATTTCCCCCCCTCTTTTCCTCTTTTCCGGCCGGTCAGGAATAGCCCGTTGCTCCCGCCGTCGTGTCGCCGCTGCCGATGCCGCCGCATCGTCGTCACCGGAGAAGATGAGTCCTCCCTTCTCTCTCTCTCTCTTCCCCTTTTTTTTTTAAAACTTAATCTCTCTCTCTCTCTCGGTTGTTTCAGACAGAAAAGGAAAAAGGCGGTGGCTTGCCGCCGCGCCGTCTCCGGCCGTCAGCAGCCGCCAGCTGTTCTCACCTCTCTCCCCATTTTCGGACAACACACAAGAAGTCCCAAAATTTTCAGTCCAGAAAACACACATAGAGCACTTAGGGTTTTCAAAATCTGTTCTTTCTCATTCATTTCTTTTTATTAAAACTAATTGTACATGTAATAGATTAGAGAATATAGTAAAATGTGTGCGTGTGTATTATTCTGTTCTTCTTTTCTTAACAAAATCAATTCTTTGGAACCTTGTAACCGTAATAGTTAGGAAAATATAGTGATTATGCGTATGTGTGTATTTGTTGCTGCTTTGATGCTTGATTTAGAAATAACTAGAAAAAAAATATAAAGAGAAATTTGGAGTAACCTCGATGTAGCTGGTATTTGGTGTCTAGCTGGAATCTGTGAATTATAATTCAAGCATAAGAACGTATAGCTTGGATCAGAATGTTAGAAACTGAAAATTAATGGAGTATTAAAGCAAGTTTTACCTCTTGAGGTTTACTGTAAGAGCTTTGAATGAAGTCAATCTCTTCTTTGGCTATTGAAGAACTAAGGAGGAATGGGAGGAATGTTGGCTGCTGATTTTGGTTAAATAAAAGTAAGTTGCATGTTGAGATGTCAAAGGTGTAGAAGATGGCTGGCAAAAGGAATGGGCTGATCTGGAGAAAGTGTAAAGAATCTCTTTATTTAGTGGAATGGTTGGCATATGATGAGTGTTTCCAACACCATCAATTTATTTAAGAGTAAGATGGATGTGGAAATGAAAAGTATGTGTAGGTGCTAGATGAATGTGATGAATAAAATCCTTATTCTGTATTTGTAATACTAATTTCGGGTTCCCATATAACGAAGCTTCGTTATAAGTCTCTATAAATTACATATTTTATAACTCGTTTTATAAGTCGAAAATTAATTACGACTTCAAGTAAATAATAGAAATACTATTTCTATCGTATATAAATTAAATAACATGACTTTGCTAAGTCAGTTATAATCCGAAATAATAATTATTGACTACTCAATAATCCTTTAAATCTCAAACGGATTCAAATAATAATAAGAATTTAGCACATCAAAACACATATATAACAATTAAATCACATCAGATAAATCAAATCAGTTTTATTATTAATGGATGCAGAACCCTAATTATTAAGTCTTTAATCAGTGATTAAAAATTGGGATATGACATACTATCCCCCTTAAAAGAAATTTCGTCCCGAAATTTGTACCTCAGAGAATAATTCTGGGTACTTCTCCTTCATGCTAGACTCGAGTTCCCATGTCGCCTCTTCTTGATCATGGTGCTTCCAAAGGACTTTTACTAAGGGTATCGATTTATTCCTTAGTACTTGGACTTTCCGATCTATAATAGATTCGGGCCTCTCTTCATAGCTCATATCTGGGCTGAGGATAACGTCGTCCCTTTGGATCACGTGTTTTGGATCATATACATATTTTCTCAACTGCGACACATGAAACACATTATGCACATTCCCAAGGCTTGGCGGCAACGCCAGCCTGTAAGCTACCGGGCCCACCCTTTCTAGGATCTCATAGGGTCCTATAAAACGGGGGTTTAAGCTTACCCTTTACGCCAAATCTTGTAATCCCTTTAGAGGGAGAAATCTTCAAAAAGACTTTATCCCCACACTCAAACTGCAAGTCGGTTCGACGTTTGTCGGCATAAGACTTTTGTCTATCCTGGGCCTCTTTAATACGTTGTCGAATCTGACGGACGATTTCGATCATCTCGCCTACTGTATCTGGCCCCAAGATTCTTCTTTCGCCCACTTCGTCCCAGTAAAGCGGCGATCTACATTTCTTCCCGTATAACGCCTCATAAGGTGCCATGGCGATAGTTGCTTGATAGCTGTTGTTGTAAGCAAATTCGATTAGTGGCAACACACGCTCCCAATCTTCTCCTCTATCTAGCACAACAGTCCTTAACATATCTTCTAGCGTTTGAATTGTCCTTTCGGACTGACCGTCGGTCTGCGGGTGGAAAGCTGTGCTGAAATTCAACCTTGTTCCCAATTCCTTCTGCAAGCTTATCCAGAATCTGGAGATAAACTTAGAGTCTCTGTCGGACGTGATTGTCTTCGGCACCCCATGTAAACGCACGATCTCCTTGATGTAGAGTTGGGCTAACTTATCTGATCTATACGTGATAGGGATAGGCAGAAAGTGTGCACTCTTCGTGAGTCTGTCAATAATGACCCATATTGCCGTGTTACCTCGTCTTGTTTTTGGCAATCCTGTAACAAAGTCCATTGCAATATCGTCCCATTTCCATTCTGGAATCTCCAAAGGCTGTAGCTCGCCGTAAGGTCGTTGGTGTAAAGCCTTTACTTGTTGGCAAACTAGACACTTTTCGACGAATAAAGCCACGTCTCGTTTCATTCCTTCCCACCAGAAATTCTCTTTTAGATCTTGATACATCTTAGTGCTTCCCGGGTGGGCGACATAAGGAGTGTCATGGGCTTCGCTCATGATCTTGTTCTTGAGTTCCTCGTCATGAGGGATGCATATTCTCCTCTCAAAGAAAATAGCATGATCGGCTTCTTCGTGGTAGTTCTTAAGATTTCCTTCTCTTATCTTAGCTCGTAATTTCTCCAATTTATCATCCTTCCTTTGAGCTTCTACCACCAATTTCCTCAAATTTGGTATAATCGCGACCACCCCCGCTATTGTAGCAGGTGGGTTTATCACCTCTAATTTCATCCTATCAAAATCTCGTATGAGCTCTTCTTCCTTTGTAAGGATGTATCCCAGTTTCAATGGGACCTTGCGGCTCAATGCGTCGGCTACTACATTGGCCTTTCCCGGGTGATAATTTATACCACAGTCATAATCTTTTACTAATTCGAGCCACCTTCGCTGTCTCATGTTGAGATCCTTTTGCTCGAAAAAGTATTTTAGACTTTTGTGATCGGTGTAAATCTCACACCTGACACCATATAGATGATGTCTCCAGATTTTTAGTGCGTGCACTACCGCCGCTAGCTCTAGATCATGGGTCGGATAATTCAATTCGTGTGGCCTAAGTTGCCGCGATGCATATGCAATCACTTTGCCTTCCTGCATCAAAACGCATCCTAGTCCGTTCTTTGATGCATCCGTGTAGACCACATACTCCTTGTCTGGTTCCGGAATTGTTAGCACTGGCGCTGTAGTTAGCTTTTCCTTGAGCAGCTGAAAACTTTCTTCACACTCGTTAGTCCATGTATATTTAATTCCCTTTCGGAGCAATTGCGTCATCGGCCTTGCTATCTTGGAAAATCCCTCAATGAATCTTCGATAGTAGCCAGCCAATCCCAAGAAACTTCTGATCTCGTTTGGGGTAGTTGGCGACTTCCATCCTTGTACTGCTTCCACTTTGGCGGGGTCCACCTTAATACCTTCTGAAGATACAATATGTCCCAGAAATGTAACTTCTTTGAGCCAAAACTCACATTTGTTGAATTTGGCATAAAGGCGTTCATCCCTAAGAGTTTGCAAAACAGTTCTCAGATGTTCCCTGTGTTCTTCTTCATTCTTGGAGTAAATGAGGATATCATCAATAAACACCAAGACGAATTTATCCAAATAAGGATGAAATACTCTGTTCATGAGGTCCATGAACACAGCTGGTGCATTTGTTAGTCCGAACGGTACAACTACGAACTCGTAGTGACCATATCTTGTTCGGAAAGCCGTTTTGGGTATATCTTCATGTCTAACCTTTAACTGATGATACCCAGACTTCAAATCGATTTTGGAGAAAACACTCGCGCCCTTGAGTTGGTCGAATAAATCATCAATTCTGGGCAATGGATACTTGTTCTTAAGCGTTAGCTTGTTCAGCTCTCGATAATCGATGCACAATCTCAAGGTTCCATCTTTCTTCTTGACAAACAGCACCGGCGCTCCCCATGGGGACACACTAGGCCTGATGAAGCCTAGGTCCAGCAACTCTTGTAACTGGATTTTCAACTCTTCCAATTCCTTCGGGCCCATTCTGTACGGTGCTTTTGATACCGGCGCCGCTCCTGGCTCTAGATCGATGGTGAATTCTACTTGTCTGTCAGGTGGTAATCCTGGCAAATTTTCTGGGAAAACATCTTGAAAATCCCGCACGATCTCTACATCTTCCATTGTCTTTTCGGTCTCAATTCCCCCGTTCAGGTATACGAGGAAGGCTTGGCAGTCTTTCTTGTTCATCATCTTTCTTGCCTGTAAAGCTGAAATAGTCGGCACTCTGTTCCTCCTGCATATTCCGTGGAAACTCAAAGCGTCCCTTCCTGGAAAGTTGAAAGCGATTCTCCGCTCTTGGTGTCACAGCCCGCAATCCCTAAGGATGGTTTAACCGGGGTTATGACTCGGGAAGGGGATTAAGAAGCGGGGAAAGAAAGGGGCATTTACTTAACAATCAAACATTTTACGAAAAGAGACATTTATTATATAACACTAGGATCATAACTGATCACTTGGGCAAATACAAGACGTTTGTTCGGGAAGGCCCGTCGAAGTGGATTACCCAACAAAAGAGTATCATACTTAAAATAAAACATTAGCATAATCAGAGTATCTTGCAGCGGAAATACGTGTGAGTTATACATATGAAGATGTATACTCAAGGTTACATTACTGTTCTACGTCTCAAGGGTACATCCGCTCAACTCCACTCCATTCCATCACCCACTCAACCTGCACATTAGGGAAAACAACATGCAGGGCTGAGTAAAAATACTCAGTGAACATATGCCGGAAATATAACATTTTATATCATTTATTGTACTGCCAACAGTAACACACAGGGTTTTACTTGAAGGACCTGTGCTTACTAAACATTTTCTTTCATTTCATAAAGTTGGATGCGCATCCCATTTTCTGTCTATATGATCCATATCTGTTCCTTTCACGCGCCGGGAAGGAGGCCTCCTTCCACGGACGCCAAGACCGGTCGCAAGCGACACACAGTCTCCATGAGTGTACACGTTAACCCTTACTAGCAAACCTTCGTCTAGCGTAGGGTCCGAATTCGATTTCCTTTATAGTTGGCGAACCAACACAGATAGGATACATACATAAAACATAAACATTTTTGGCAGACAATCATTTCATAAACATTTACCTTTCCTTTCATAAGAACCATTCATCAATTAATCATTTCCATAAACATTTCATTTCATAAGAATCATTCATCATTTGAAATATCACAGTTATATCATGTCATTCATTTCATTTCGTATAAGAGGCCTGTATCCAGGGGATCTCTATATACGTGTTTTAAGAAAGCCCACCTCATTCCGTTCCCACTAGGGGCGTAGAGTTACCTCCTTCTTTAGCTTTCACTTCCCGTCTGGACCTTTATTGACGAAGAGTCGATAAGTTCGAGAAGAAAGTCGTGTAAGAAAGGAAGATAGGTCTCTAAACTAAACTATCTCCTTTAATGATTTTAGGGTTCTAACATCCATATTAATCTTATCTCGTCAAAACCTTAAACTCAAAACATTATCACATAACTATCATTTAGGTTCGAAACTATTTATTCGAACATCAACATGCGCATTAATCATAACTCGTTCTATTTATGTCATCAAGTCAAATATTCCGTCATTTAAAAACAAATCCTATAATATCACATAGATAAATTATATCATCATAGATCATGCTTTCTTATTTTTAAAATCATTTAATCATTTTCAAATAATCCATATTAATAAGTCATTTGAAAAGAATTAATTTAAATGAGAGTTTAACTCAAAATATTTTATTTTATAATCCATTTATAAATACTTGAAATAAAGAACTCCATTTAAATAATTAATTTAAAGGTCAATATATAATTAAATTAATCAAGCTCAATTTAAATTAATAATTAAGAGCTCAAATAATTTAAATAGATATAAGCCCAAATTAATTAGATAAATTAAGTCTATCATGTTTTTCTTTGAATAAGGTCCAAACAATTAAATTAACAAAGGCCCAAAACTTTTAAATGAAAATCCATCAGCTTTTATTTAAAAGGGCCGAGTCCAATAGACAGAGGCCCATCATATTTTTAATATCTCAGGCCCATAGTTAATTAAATAAGGGCCCAAACACTTATTAAAATCGGCCCAAGTCTCGGCCCAATAGCAAGCCCAACAATTAACTATGGCCCAAAGCCCATAATATTCTCTTAAACCTAGTTAACACACACTAGACACACTCAAACACACACACATCAAAGCTGCGCCTATCATCCCTCCCTTTCTCTCTCGGACGTGTTCTGCCGCCGCTGCTGCCGTTCAACGGCGGTGCCCGCCGGACGGAGGCCGGCGTCGGCTCCTCTCATCTCTCCCTGAACTCTCCCCCTCTCTTCTCCTCTATCCCTCTCGCCTCTATCGCTCATCTCTCTATCTCAAGACAGCCGGAACAAGGCGGCAGACAGCCACCTTCCACGATGCGCCGCCGCCTGGTTCTCCTCTCCGGCGACACGGCCGCCATCTCTATCTCCATCTCCATCTCTTCTATTTCTCTCTCTACACGCCCTGACTCTCTCCCTCTCTTTCTATCCCTAACTCTCAACATCGTCTCGATCTCTCTCTAACCTTACTGACACACACGCCGGCAGACACGGCGTAAGCCGCCGCCGCGCCTGGTTTATCTTCTCCAGCCGAAGGCCGGAGCCACCGCCGCCACTGCTTCCATCGACCGGCAGCCTAAGGTAAGCCCTAATTTCTTCCTTTTCTATTTTCCCCCTTTTTCCATTTTCTAAATTAAAAATCTGAAATACTCATCTCTTTTTCCCTCTTTGGCAGATTGGAGACCACCTCGGCTCCGTCGCCGACCGTCGACCGCCGGCAGCCACCGCGGCTGCCGTCCCCTGACCTTGACTCACACACACAGTAGGGTTCAAGCCACAATTCAGTTCACAAAATAGCATAGGATTTTTCTTAGCACATATCATTCTCATACTGTAATTGCTTAATGAAATCTGAAATTCTTTTCTTGAAACTGAACTAGTCTGTAAATTTCAGTTCATATGTGCATATGTAAACATGTTGTGAAATATCAGAACAGCCGTATGAATTGGTATGAATTGGTGGTTCCCTGAGGGTGATGATACCTTGAGTAGGTGGATAATAGTCTCTGCAGATATTGTATATCACATAAATTAGAAATCAATTTGGGAAGAGAATGGAAAGATGCAGAAATTTCTTTGTTGCATTACCTTAAAGTTGGCTGTGAAATTGGGCTGCAGTAGTTGAAAATGGTGGTGTGAGAATGGTGAAAGTGGCTGTGGTTTTAAAGAAAAATGGGGTGGTTTAGATGGATGAGGATCGTGTAATTTTCAGCTGACAAGTATGAACACTTCAGCTAGCTTTGTATGACTGAAGAATTTCTTCAGCATGCGTAGTAAATTCTTCAGCATGCTTAGGATTCAGCATGCTTAGGATTATTCAAATTTAATCGTTAAAATATCTAAGAGATTAATATATTAATTATATGGTTCCAAACTCATTTAAATACATTAAGACATATAAGCCTAATTCTTATTGAAGCATAAAATCCATTTGAGCTTGCTTCTAACATAAATTAAATAACTCATGGGCTCAAGTAAAACAATCGATAAAAGATTCATATTTAACACTTCAGTGTTAAATCCTCCACAATAAATTAATGGACTCAAAATATATTTTGAGTGCATCATCCATTGAAAATAAAAATGAAAATAAATCATCACGTATATAAATCATCAAATTCATATAAGTTCATATTTTATTAATGGATGCTGAACCCTAATTGTCATAATAAATTCTTAATATGTCATTAGAAGATTTTAAATCCTCAATTAAAAGTCGGGTCATTACACTTGGCACAATATCGTGGCATAGTTCTCCGCTAGCCAGTCCATCCCCAGGATTATATCAACGTCCTCCATCGATATGACGTGCAAGTTGTTCGCTATGACCTTAAACGATCCTATGGTCAGTTCTAGGTTCAAGCAAGCATGTGTTACTACTGTCGTCCCTCCTATTGGTGAAGAAATTCTCAAGTCCTGATTAGTCTTTTCAGGTTGGAGCTTTAAAGTTTTTATGCATGCACTTGCAATAAAAGAATGCGAGGCACCCGTGTCGAACAGAAGTATAACAGGTGTGTCAAGTAATGTGCCCATACCTGCCAAATTCCCTTGGTTGTTTCCTTGCTTATTCTTGTGCAATGCATAGGCTCTTGCCTGTGGAATTTGCGGTGGACGTATCGCAGGTCGATGTTGTTGCTGTGGTGGTGGGTAGAGTAGTTGTTGGCCTTGAATAGCCCTGAGTGGTTGTACTTGGCTCGGCTGATTTGGCCCTCTCATTCCTCCTTGAGGTTTTCCTTGGCAGTCTCTGGCAAAATGGCCCTTCTGGCCACACTTAAAGCAGGTATTGCTGCCAGCCAAGCATAGGCCATGATGTGACTTGGAGCATTTGGGACACAAATGTGCCCTGAGCTGGCCCTGATTGTTTCCAGCTGATCCTGGATTGACTGGTCGTCCTTGCCATTGCCCTTGTGGCATCATGTTTCCTTGCCATGGCCTCTTGTTATCTTGGTTGTTGTAGTAACCCCTATTATTGTTGTTGTTGCCATCCCATTTTCTCTTCCCACGATCGTTGTTTCCCGAAGCTTGAGTCTGGGTTGGGCGGTCTTCAGGCATGGCTGCTTCAACATCCAGGGCTCTGCTAAGTGCCTCAGAGTGGGTGAGATTACCATGACCAGCAAGCGCCATCTTGATCTCATGCCTAAGGCCTGAACGAAACTTCTCGGCCATCTTTTCATCAGTGTCGATCAGATGAGGGGCATAGCGAGACATGTCGCAGAAAGCGCGATCGTATTCCGTCACGGACATCTTGTTTTGTTTCAGATTGAAAAACTCCGTCTCTTTCTTCTTTCTGCAGCTCTTGGGAATGTATTTATCGTAGATCTCCGTCTTGAAGTCTTCCCAAGTCAGGTTTTCCAATTGTTCGAGGGTCATTGCCCTCTTCTTGGTTTCCCACCAAAAATCTGCCGACCCAGTTAGTTGGAATGCAACACAAGAGAGTCTCTCTTGGTCAGAATAGTAAAGAAAGTCGAAAATCCTTTCCATTGCTCTAATCCAGATTTCGGCATCAGTCGGGTTGCCGGTCCCGTTGAATGTTGGCGGGCTCTGTTTAAGAAAAAGTTCCTCAACCCTTCGTGGGGGTTCGTTTGCGGTTCCCACATTGTTTCTTGGGGCTCTTCTGGGAGGCATTCTGTGCTTCAAAGATAAAAGATCCTCAGTATATTCCTTACCTCAATTCATAACATATTCCTCTTGATTTAATCATGAAAGCATCATAACAAAACATCTAAATCCTTATTGATCACAAGAGGGTACTAGGACAACTCAACAATTGTAAGGCTCAATTCTTGAACGATATCAAAACAAAGTGGTGCAGAAAAATTTGTTGAGAAACTCAAACGAATAACCAGATGGTAGAAAGGAGTAACTACTAGGTCGAACAAAATGATCTAGAGTAAAAACTCATCTGGCTTTTCAACCGAAAGTTGAAACACATGGGTTTTCAACCCAAAATACGTCTACTGATATTTGGATCATGTGGACTGGCTAGGTCCAACATCATCACCTTCCAGTCACACGGGAGACATCATCCCGAACTTAGAGAGCCGTGGACAACTATTCATAATAATAAAACTCAAGTTCGTACTGGCAAACCAAAAGCTTAATTTAAAGTTCTATGTCCTATTGAACCCAAACCCCCGCTATAACATGTACACAAATATATACATATATATAGGCAAAGCATACTGTTCTTAAAATCTATCGTGTACTAAAAGTCGATTCGGTGTTCCATCGCGTGTGAACATTTGAACGTAGAGACTATGCTCAAATCCTTGATGCAGCGTTTGCCTTGAATTCGTCTTGTATCATCATCCCGTGTTTTTCCTTCAACGCGTACATGTCTTTTCATTCCTCTTTGTAGTTCAAAAGAACCATTGTTTTCTTGTGGGACCTGAAATGCTCTAAGTTCTTTTTCATTCTTCTACATCATCACCTTAAGAATCTAGATTGTAGAGATATCCTACTAATCCAGCAGTCTATGTTCTTTTAGAATAGTGATCATGCAACTTATAGCAATCTATGTTTTCTGGGGAAAGCATGTGTCAATTCTCTATCATTCTTCTCTTATCATAACATCATAACTGCAATGATATGCCATGAAAGGCAAAACATTCAACATTTCATCATAGCATGCTCTTTACATAAACATTTTCATGAAACAGTTTAGAATAATAACATCTTTAAAACATTGTAACTGCAGTTACCTTTTTCCTTGATTGAGCACGATGCAATGGAGTGTTGAGCGGTGTCGTATGATCCCACATATGTCAAGTGAATCAATCTAGACATGACTTTTTAGAAAATGGTTTCTAGGGCCAGAGCAAACGAACTGCTCTGATACCACTCTGTCACAGCCCACTATCCCAATGACGGGTTAACCGGGGTTATGACTTGGGTGAACAATAAGAAATGGAAATTTAAAAGGGATTTACTAATTAACCAACATTAATAACAACAAACTAGTGGTATATATATATATATAACCACTTGGGTAATTAACAAATGAGCCAGCCATAACGACTAAACCCCAAATGAAAGTTAAACAAAATGAAGGAGTAATAAGTTCCACAATACGATAACAAATTCAGAGTGTTTGCAGCGGAAAAACGTGTGAGTTATGCATATGGAGATGCATACTCAAGGTTTCATTACATAAACATCAAAAGGGAAATCCGCTCAACACCGATCCATTCCATCGCCTGCTCAACCTGCACATTTAGAAATACATGCAGGGCTGAGTATAAAAATACTCAGTGACATAAGCCGAAAATACAACATGCATACATATATAAATTGAACTGCCATAACAGTAACACACAGGGGTTTTCATAAATGACCTGCGCTTACTAAAACATTTCGTTCATTTTCATAAAGGTGGATGCATCCCATTTTCAGTCTATATGATCCATATCTGCCCTTTCTATCACGCGCCGGGAAGGAGGCCTCCTTACCACGGACGCCAAGACCGGTCGCAAGCGACTCGCGGTCTCCATGAGTGTACACGTTAACCCTAGCTAGCGACCTTTGTCTAGCATAGGATCCCAATTGGATTTCCTTTAAAGTTGGCGAACCAACACAGATAGGATACATATAAAAACATAAACATTTTGGCAGTAAATCATTTCATAAACATTTCATTTTCATAGCATTTTCATTTTCATAAAGGGCATTGAACATATAAGCATTTTATAAGAACTGAATAAATAGTCAAAACATATCATGCATATATATTCGCATATGAGGCCTACGTCACGCAGGGGATCTCTATATAAGTAATAATAAAATAATGCCCACCTCAATTGTTCTTAAAGCTGGCGTGGAGTCGTTTCTTCTTCTGCTTCACTTTCTGTCGCCCGGACCTTCATTGATGAAGAGTCGATAAGTTCGTGAAGAAATTGTCATAAGACAAAGTCTAATTCTACGTGCCTAGGGTATCTTTTAAAGTTTTAGGGTTCTAGCAGCATCCATATTAATCTCGTTTCATTCAATCAATAAAATGTAATCACTTATCATGTAACTATCATATAGGTTCGAACCCAATTGTTCGAACATCAACATGTACATAATCCATAACTTCCTTCTACACCCGTCATTTAGTCAAGTACTCCATCAATTAAGAACAAGCTATATATTATTACCCTAAAAATTTAATCATTATAAATCATGCTTTCTCATACTTCGCACATTTTCATCACTTAAATAAATAAATTATTTATAAACATATGCTTAGCAATTTAATATCTCAATTAAATCCCAAGCTCATTTGATAAAGTAAATCATATACTTAATCATTCTATAACACAATTCCACATAAATAGTCTCAATATTTTTTTTTTTAAAACATGAAGCCATTCTAATAGGACATTTTAATTCCATTATAATGGAATTACTCATAAAATAATTTAATCCTTTTTCTTTTAAAAGAAACCATATTTATAATATTCTATACATTTCATTTCTTTTATGTAAATAAATAAGAAATTCCATTATTCATTTATAAATAATAAAACATTTTAAAATCCATTGAGATGAAATAAAACATTTAACCATTTAAAAAAAAATCCATACTCGTAAGCTTTGAAAATAATTTATCATATAATAAATGGGGCTTAATCCCAAAATATTTGCTTTAAAGTCCATTAATAATTTAAATAATAGAATGGACTTCATTTAGAATAAATAATCCCAACTTTAAATATTAAAATTTAAATCAAGAGATTTAACTTCACAAAAATAATTTAGTGAAAACTCAAACATTTTTAAAAGAAATAAGGCCAAAATTCGTAGGCTTTATTAATCAATTAACAGCCCAAAATTAATTAAAATGGCCCAACAGAAACTAAAATAAATTGTCCAGCATTTAAAATTTGGCCCACTGATTTTAATGCAAAATTCGGCCCAAACAAATTAAATAAAACCCACCAGATTTTAAAATAAAATGGGCCAATAACATTTTAGTAATTAAAAATCGGCCCATTCCTTCTTTTTCCTTTAAAAATTTTCGGTCCAGCCCTAAGAGGCTTAAGCCCAAAACTAATCTAGCCCTAATCTAACACACATAAACACAAGACACACACTCACAAGCATCAGCCACTCTCTCTCACTCTCACGCCTCTCTCGCCTCTCTCTTCTCTCTGCTCGGTCGAGTGCGGCGCCTCTTCCGGCGCGCCGCCTCGTCGGACGCTTCCTCCCCTCCCTTCTCACTCCCTCGGTCTCACTCTCTATCTGTGATCTCTCTCTCCGGAACTGCTGTACGCCTCCGCCTCCACCATGGCAGAACACGGCTCTCGCCGGTTGCCATCGTTTCTCGGCCGTCCTCGGCCTTAAGGTAGGTCGGCAGAGACCATTCCGCCGCTGCATGTGCCTTCTCCGGCCGTTGTGAAAGCCGAGCGTCGCCGCGCTGCTTCATCTGTCATCTGCCGTCTCCGCCATGGCCGGAATCGTGGTGGATGGCCGTGCCTTGCCTCGCCGGAAAGGTAGGTTCCAAATCTTCCCCCTTTTCCTCTCTTTTCTATTTTTAAACCCAGATCTGAAATTTCCCCCCCTCTTTTCCTCTTTTCCGGCCGGTCAGGAACAGCCCGTTGCTCCCGCCGCCGTGTCGCCGCTGCCGATGCCGCCGCATCGTCGTCACCGGAGAAGATGAGTCCTCCCTTCTCTCTCTCTCTTTCTTCCCCTTTTTTTTTAAAAAACTTAATCTCTCTCTCTCTCTCGGTTGTTTCAGACAGAAAAGGAAAAAGGCGGTGGCTTGCCGCCGCGCCGTCTCCGGCCGTGAGCAGCCGCCAGCTGTTCTCACCTCTCTCCCCATTTTCGGACAACACACAAGAAGTCCCAAAATTTTCAGTCCAGAAAACACACATAGAGCACTTAGGGTTTTTAAAATCTGTTCTTTCTCATTCATTTCTTTTTATTAAAACTAATTGTACATGTAATAGATTAGAGAATATAGTAAAATGTGTGCGTGTGTATTATTCTGTTCTTCTTTTCTTAACAAAATCAATTCTTTGGAACCTTGTAACCGTAATAGTTAGGAAAATATAGTGATTATGCGTATGTGTGTATTTGTTGCTGCTTTGATGCTTGATTTAGAAATAACTAGAAAAAAAATATAAAGAGAAATTTGGAGTAACCTCGATGTAGCTGGTATTTGGTGTCTAGCTGGAATCTGTGAATTATAATTCAAGCATAAGAACGTATAGCTTGGATTAGAATGTTAGAAACTGAAAATTAATGGAGTATTAAAGTAAGTTTTACCTCTTGAGGTTTACTGTAAGAGCTTTGAATGAAGTCAATCTCTTCTTTGGCTATTGAAGAACTAAGGAGGAATGGGAGGAATGTTGGCTGCTGATTTTGGTTAAATAAAAGTAAGTTGCATGTTGAGATGTTAAAGGTGTAGAAGATGGCTGGCAAAAGGAATGGGCTGATCTGGAGAAAGTGTAAAGAATCTCTTTATTTAGTGGAATGGTTGGCATATGATGAGTGTTTCCAACACCATCAATTTATTTAAGAGTAAGATGGATGTGGAAATGAAAAGTATGTGTAGGTGCTAGATGAATGTGATGAATAAAATCCTTATTCTGTATTTATAATACTAATTTCGGGTTCCCATATAACGAAGCTTCGTTATAACTCTCTATAAATTACATATTTTATAACTCGTTTTATAAGTCGAAAATTAATTACGACTTCAAGTAAATAATAGAAATATTATTTCTATCGTATATAAATTAAATAACATGACTTTGCTAAGTCAGTTATAATCCGAAATAATAATTATTGACTACTCAATAATCCTTTAAATCTCAAACGGATTCAAATAATAATAAGAATTTAGCACATCAAAACACATATATAACAATTAAATCACATCAGATAAATCAAATCAGTTTTATTATTAATGGATGTCGAACCCTAATTATTAAGTCTTTAATCAGTGATTAAAAATTGGGATATGACAGACCTCCTTTGCTCTCGAGGCCTTCTCGGCCCGGGAAGTCTGCTCTGCTCTGGTGGACAGCTCTGCTCGGGAGGTGATGTTTCTCCGCTGCTCTGCTCTGGAGCTTCCACGCTGATGTTGGACTGCTCTGGCTCTGGAGAGCGGGCGTTGGCTTCTCTGGTGCTCTCAAGGTTTTTTCAATAAAATTTTCATTTCAGCTTCTTGAATCTGCTGACAAAAAATAGAACGTGCAGATACTGAATCAAGAAGTTGCCAAAGAAAAGAAAGAGGAGCAAAAAAGAAAGTGAGCTGCTGCACACATATAAGCAAGAAACTGCTGAAAAAGAAAGAGAGCTACTGCACACATATAAGCACTTCAAGAGTATTGGATCAAAAAGGCATATACAGAAAATAAGAGCAAATAACATTTTTAAAAAGACAAAAATAATTTTTTTTTACCTTTCAACAGATTTTCGGAGATCTCTTCAGTTCTTCTCCGAGTTCATCCCAGATTCTATGAAAACTGAAAAAATATATGAGAAAAAGTAATAAAAACAAATTAAATGAAAATGAGTGAAGAAAATTGGTACCAAAATATAGTGTACATATTGATCTGATTCTTATCTTGTAGATTCTTTTTCTGTACTGAGCTATACATAAAAAAGCAGGAAGACCAAACGAACCCATTTTTTTCATTCTGCATCCACACAAACAACGCAAAAAATTGAATCAAATACCCTCAATGCCATAAAGCTAAGGAAAGTCACAGGATGAAAAAAGTAACAGTGAAAACAACCTAACTGTGCAGCATATCAAACAAAGATCAACAACCATTGTATGCTCAGGATTGAAAGCTTGTTGTATAGATCTACTTGCTTAGTAGAGGTTTAAAAATTCCTCAAAGAATTGGTCACTGATAAAAAAATTATACCAAGATTAGTATAAATTCAGAAAATCAACTACAATAGACACTAAGCAACAATCTTTCAAAATGGAAAACAGAAATTGACAGTTCAAATCCAAATGTAAAACGGAGGGAACTTCTGACTGACATGAGAGAACGAAGATTGAGAGAAATTTTAGATCTTGAGCCCAACAACGCAGACCTCGGTTTGACGTGAGAGAACGAAGAGCAAGAGGAGGGAGAAGGTGGTGTTGGTGCAGCTGTCGCTGGCGAACGACGATATCTATTTGGCAGGAGAAAGATAGAGAGATTGCTGGCGATTGTAGCCGGCGAGGGTGCGGCAGTCTTCGAGCTGCTTTCCAGTTCCCAGCGAAGATGAGTCGCTGCTGGTCCGGCGGGATACCTTCCTTGTCCTGGATCTTAGCGACGACTCCACCTTGAGAATGAGCTCCTTCTCCATTACGATTTTCACCAAGAGCAGCAGATAAAATTAGAAGAAAGAAATCTGAGCATTGTAGAGAAAAAATAAAAATGAAAGAATCAGGAGAAATGAGGAGACGTAAAGAGAGAGAAATAGTAAAATGAGCTGTAATAAATGGTGTCAGATGCCTTTTTTGCTTGAAAAGGGGAAGAATTAAATGAACATTAATTAGTGCACATGGAACACATCGCACGCAAAACGAAAAAAAAATGAAGGCTGAAGCAAAAAGGTGGGAATGTGCGTTGCGTTTTTGCACTGATTCACTGCGTTTTTTTGCCAAAACTATCCTGGCTTTAGATAATAAATAGATTGGACGGTTTATAAAAAAGGGTTATTGTACCCTACGGGCTAAAAATGAAGGTAAAATGGGTGCGTCGGATGTAGTTGATCGAATAGCCAAGATTTTATCTTAAATCTACATTTATTTGTCAATCTCTATTGAACCTTTCTCTCTCTCTCTCTCTCTCAATATATATATATATATATATATATATATATATATATATATATATATATATATATATATAGTCAGTGGCGGAGCTAGGATTTTTTTTGGGAGGGGGCTGAACTGTTACGGGGGTTCGGGGGCGGTAGCCCCCAGTTTTTTTTTTTGGGGCATTCAATACATTTTAGACATTTTTTACTAAAATACAAATATAATAATAATAATAATAACAACATTTTCATAGATAATATAGTTCAAAACATTTACTAAAATGTTTTTTGGGGGCATTCAATACATTTTAGACATTTTTTACTAAAATTATTAAATGCAACTATTATTAAAAGAAAGGGAAAAAAGGAAACAAAGAAACCCGTGAGAGCACAAGAGAGCAAACTACGGGCCGAGCCTCGTTAAAACCTTTTAAGTAAACCCGCGAGGGAAAAACCTTAAAAGGAACAATTCTTCATCCATAAGACAAATAGGGCATCCATTAGGAACAATCATGCCACGCCAAATCAAAGTGTCCAAAGTGGGAAGACGTCCATGAATGACTCTCCAACACAGAATAGAACGCCAAACCGGGATATAAGGCTCCCAAATCCATTTACCCCAGGTAACCTGAGGAAAACGATGACAAATACTCGAAAAAGCCAGAGCCGCAGACACCTCCCCCCTAACCGAGTGCTTCCAAAATCTACGGTCAGTATCTCCCGTCATAGGAAGCAAAAGAATATCTGCAACAACCTCCAGGAAGCGATTGACAAAAGAAGCTGAGAAATGCCACACCTCGTCATAGAAATAATCTTGAATTGAAAAATTAAGAAAATCATGCATGTAATGCGGAATCTTAAGCTTATCAACCAACTTATACCCAAGCTAGTCATCCTTCCAAAAATAGGTATTCTCGCCCCTATCAATGCAAGAATAGGTATTATCCACCAATCTGTTCACTTCCTTCTTAACACCAATCCAAATAGCAGAGTTCGCAATAAAATGCTTAGCATAACCGAAGTTATTAAGATACCTAGACCGAAGAATCTTGTGAGCCCAATCCTGACCAATAATCATACGCCAAGCTAACTTCATAAGATAGGACTGATTCATCAGAGTGAAAGAACGAACACCGAGACCCCCTTCCTCCTTCGGTGAACACACTCGACCCCAGCTGACAGAACAATTGGGTTTTAAATCAGTGCTCCCAGTCCATACAAAATTCCTGCATTTCCTGTCAAGCGAATGAAGCAGAGTCTTCGGCTATTTGTACACCATCATAGAATGAACAATCGAACTTTGAATAACCGACTGCACAAGACAAAGTCTTCCTGCCATAGAAAGTTGGAGCCCTTTCCATCTAGCAAACTTGTTCACAATCTTATCAAAGATCGGCATAAAGTACGAGGACCGTGGGCGCCCAACAAAGATAGGAACCCCCAAATAATTCATCGGTAAACTTCCAAGGGAAAACCCCAGCTCACGACGGATAGCTCTTCTTCTATCCGTTGGAACACGCGTAACAAAGAAAAAGTTCAACTTCTCTTGACTGCAGTATTGGCCCGAAATCGAACCATAATAGCTCAGAATTTCCTGCACTTTTCGGGCATTCCGAACCGTAGCTTTGCAGAACATAATGATGTCATCCGCATAGAAAAGATGAGTAGGAAAATTGGAGGCGCGACTGAATCCCATAGGAACCAAATGATGGGAATTTACGCAGCTATTGAAAATGTGACTTAACACGTCCTCTGCAATCCCAAACAAAATAGGAGAAAGCGGATCTCCTTGTCTCACACTTCTAGAGCACGCAAAGTAACCACTGAGATGGCCATTATAAATAATGGAAAGCCTAGCCGACTCGAAAATAATCTGAATCCAACGAATAAAACTTTCATGGTACCCATTAGCGCGAAGCACCTGCATGATAAAACCCCAACGGATAGTATCAAACGCTTTCCGAATGTCAACTCTACAGGCCATGTTCATACCCCGTTCCGTACGCTGCATACACTACGGGCCGAGCCTCGTTAAAACCTTTTAAGTAAACCCACCAGTGGCAATCAAACCATTCGAACGTGGCTATGCGTGTGCATGTCAGTAGCCACAGCATGTTCAATCTCAGAAATCGCAAAGGGCCACCAACCCTCATTCCTATCACCATTGGCCATAATATCCGCCGGTCTGTTGCCCTCTCTATAAATGTGACTGACCATTAAATTGAAATCTTGAAGCCGACCGATAACACCTTTCCATAAAGTCATAAAACGCCACAGGACATCTAAAGATTTCGACTGCAAAAGATGCACCACATACATTGAATCAGCCTCAATCCACAAGTGCAACCAATTACGATCATACGCGAGATTAATAGCAGTAATCACCGCCAAAAGCTCAGCTTCAAAAGCAAAGCCAACGCCACCTTTAATGTGAAAGCAACCCCTCACAACAGACCATTTATCCCTGAAAACGCCACCGGCCGCAATGGCGCCAGGAGCACCCCGAGCAGAGCCGTCGGTGTTGACTTTAATCCAGTGATTCACTGGGGGCCACCAGTGAACTTCAACCATACGAGGAGAAGGAGCCGGACGCGTAGAGACTCCAATATTTCTAGTGATAACATAGTCAGACCAAGTATTTCTGCTATTTCCCAGAGCACTGAAATTGCCATCAATCTCTCTAAAGAACGATTTCACAAAGGCAAGAATCGCACGAGGCTCAAACCGAGAACTGTCAAACACCGCCGAATTCCGACAATCCCAAATTTTCCACATAATTGTGATAATACCAGCTTTCCAGAAAGCCTGAAGTTGCGAGCTAAAAGAAGAGTTCCAAGCCGCAACAAGAAAAGCGTGAATATCCATGCACTCCCCAAGAGATCCCATGTCGAACCAGGAAAGAAACTCTTTCCAGATAAATTTCACCTTCTCACAATTCCACATAATATGAGCAATCGATTCTTCATCCATAAGACAAATAGGGCATCCATTAGGAACAATCATGCCACGCCAAATCAAAGTGTCCAAAGTGGGAAGACGTCCATGAATGACTCTCCAACACAGAATAGAACGCCAAACCGGGATATAAGGCTCCCAAATCCATTTACCCCAGGTAACCTGAGGAAAACGATGACAAATACTCGAAAAAGCCAGAGCCGCAGACACCTCCCCCCTAACCGAGTGCTTCCAAAATCTACGGTCAGTATCTCCCGTCATAGGAAGCAAAAGAATATCTGCAACAACCTCCAGGAAGCGATTGACAAAAGAAGCTGAGAAATGCCACACCTCGTCATAGAAATAATCTTGAATTGAAAAATTAAGAAAATCATGCATGTAATGCGGAATCTTAAGCTTATCAACCAACTTATACCCAAGCTAGTCATCCTTCCAAAAATAGGTATTCTCGCCCCTATCAATGCAAGAATAGGTATTATCCACCAATCTGTTCACTTCCTTCTTAACACCAATCCAAATAGCAGAGTTCGCAATAAAATGCTTAGCATAACCGAAGTTATTAAGATACCTAGACCGAAGAATCTTGTGAGCCCAATCCTGACCAATAATCATACGCCAAGCTAACTTCATAAGATAGGACTGATTCATCAGAGTGAAAGAACGAACACCGAGACCCCCTTCCTCCTTCGGTGAACACACTCGACCCCAGCTGACAGAACAATTGGGTTTTAAATCAGTGCTCCCAGTCCATACAAAATTCCTGCATTTCCTGTCAAGCGAATGAAGCAGAGTCTTCGGCTATTTGTACACCATCATAGAATGAACAATCGAACTTTGAATAACCGACTGCACAAGACAAAGTCTTCCTGCCATAGAAAGTTGGAGCCCTTTCCATCTAGCAAACTTGTTCACAATCTTATCAAAGATCGGCATAAAGTACGAGGACCGTGGGCGCCCAACAAAGATAGGAACCCCCAAATAATTCATCGGTAAACTTCCAAGGGAAAACCCCAGCTCACGACGGATAGCTCTCCTTCTATCCGTTGGAACACGCGTAACAAAGAAAAAGTTCAACTTCTCTTGACTGCAGTATTGGCCCGAAATCGAACCATAATAGCTCAGAATTTCCTGCACTTTTCGGGCATTCCGAACCGTAGCTTTGCAGAACATAATGATGTCATCCGCATAGAAAAGATGAGTAGGAAAATTGGAGGCGCGACTGAATCCCATAGGAACCAAATGATGGGAATTTACGCAGCTATTGAAAATGTGACTTAACACGTCCTCTGCAATCCCAAACAAAATAGGAGAAAGCGGATCTCCTTGTCTCACACTTCTAGAGCACGCAAAGTAACCACTGAGATGGCCATTATAAATAATGGAAAGCCTAGCCGACTCGAAAATAATCTGAATCCAACGAATAAAACTTTCATGGTACCCATTAGCGCGAAGCACCTGCATGATAAAACCCCAACGGATAGTATCAAACGCTTTCCGAATGTCAACTTTACAGGCCATGTTCATACCCCGTTCCGTACGCTGCATACAATTAAAACCCTCAGAGCTAAGCATAATACAGTCATGAATACTACGTCCACTGATAAACCCAAACTGATTAGCTGAAACATGAGTAGCAGCAACCACATTAAGACGGAGAGCCAAAATCTTCGAAATAATCTTAAAGAAAAAGTTAGAAAGCACAATAGGTCTCAGATCTGCCACAGTCGTCACCATCTCCTTCTTAGGAATGGGGACCATATTGCTAGCATTACATCCAGCCGACAAATAAGATCGGCGGAAAAAAGTCTGCACGGCTCTAATCACATCCTCTTTGACAACGCTCCAACACTTCTGAAAAAACATACCCGAAAAACCATCTGGACCTGGAGCACTATTAGCATCCATGCTAAACACAGCCGCAACAATTTCGCTTTCATCAAGAATGCGAACTAACATATTATTTTGCGCCTTCGAGATAGTCGAGTCAACATAAGCATCGATAATCAGTTGGTCCTCCAGCGGGCTTCCATCATCTTTGAAGAGAGAAGAGAAATGATCAATAATATGCCTTTCAATAATATCAGAGTCATAAACATCAACACCAGCAATGGATAATCTGGTAATCATCGTTTTCCTTTTCTTGAATTTAGCAATTCTGTGAAAGAAAGCCGTGTTCCTATCACCATCTTTTAACCAGGCAGCACGACTTTTTTGCTGCAGCAAACTATTCTTCCTTGTAAGCGCTACATTGAGCTTAGCTTGGCAACTAACCTCAGAGTCAAAAAGCTCGTCCGAGTAGCCCTCTTCAGAAATACGACTTTGAATAGCCATCAAATCCATTTGATCCCGAGCAATAGAAGAGTCAACATTCCCAAAAATCTCCTTATTCCACACTCTAATATCCGCTCTCAGTCTCTTAAGTTTAAGCATAACCCGTAGAATAGGGCACAAAGTATCAACAGACTGAATCCAAGAAGCCAAAACCATGTCCATAAAATGTGGGTGAAGAGTCCACATATTCAGAAAATGAAATTGACTACGACTCGTAGGGACATTCTGTCGACACTGCAACACCAACGGAGAATGATCCGAAGTGAGACGGGGGAGCACCGAGGTAACAAGAGAATCCCACATATCCGAAGTGAAAACAACATTAGCAACCAAGGTAGGATTAGCCAACACCCAGATATTAGAACACCTAGCACCTCGATTATTATGATGAATCGGAACCATATTCAAAGAGTGCCAAAACCCAGGGCGAACTCTGCGAAAAGCCGTCTTGGGTTCAATTAACCCCACCAAAATAGGAGAGAAAGAACGACAGTGTTCTTTTAACAAATTTTTGGATTCATCCGTCAGACCACGGATATTCCAAGCAACAATATTCATTAAAATCATTGCAAAGTTGCGGAAGAAATTCTGCTTCTTTCCACCTCATCAGCCCAACTTTCCTTGGCGACGTTATCCATAGCTTGAATACTCTCCCTGTTGCTGTTGTCAATGACAAAATCCCGGGATTTGACCCTCGTTTCACCAGATTTCCTTAACCTCGCCTTGATACTGTCCTCAGCGTGTTTAGTTATTTGCCCTGCCGCCTTGGCCGCTTGTTCTTGTTTAGTTGGCCTCCCCCGGCGTTTGGTAGTGGGAACCTGCATCGGAGCCTTAGCAATGGCTAAGATTTGTTCCAGCCGTTGTGCTTTCACCGCATTTTCCAACGCCAAATCATCCGTATCCACCCTTTCTATGTTGTCCCTCTGGATAACATCCACATTGTTACTCGGCACCTCGATGGTCTCACTGTCAACTCCAACATCAACATCCAGCCTTTCCTCGAAATCATCTTGGTCATCACTATCTTCACAATCAAAAACATGAACAGACTCATCGAGAACCGACTTGTTTACCGGCTTAAGGGTAGATTGTATCAAGTCCGTACTCCGCAACTCTTGCTCTTCGCTCTCCTGCTGTAAAACATCAAACCGACCTCCTGAAAGAACTTGTACCTGGGGCTTTTCCCTTGTAAACCAGCAGTCTTATCATGCGACAGTGCCGGAGTGGAAAGTTTCTATTTTCCACTCTTAGAATTGACCTGTGTAAATCCATCAAAATCCACTCCTGTCGAGGCTGCCTTATCTCCAACATGTTGAGTTTTGTTCTGCACGGGATACCATTGTGAAGAAGGGACCTGCGGCTGTTTGTCAATTTCACCAGAATTACGCTCGCCTTTCCCATTATCCTTTCTCTTACAGCATTTATCCAAAGAATGCCCCGTAACTTTACACTTAGAACAGTAAAACGGAAGATTCTCATAAGAGAATTCAACATAAAAAGAAGTGTCCTCCCCATCAATAAGAAGAGAATGTGGAAGAGCCTGAGCCATATCTATCTCAATCAAAAGCCTAGCATATTGCCCGAAATCACGAGTAACTGAAGCCCCATCAATCTTCAGGGGGTGTCCGACATACCGCCCTATTCCAGTTAAAAGTTCCGGCCTCCAGTATTCGATCGGAAGATAATGAATTCTCACCCATACGTTGGCCAAGGAAGAGTGTTCTTTAAACGGGTCGAAATTCTTCACCCAATCCCTAAGACGAATGTGCCCACCAAAAATATCCCATAAAGCTTTTTCTTTGACGTGAGATTTGTCTTCTGCATTCTTAAAAACCATAGTATAATATCCCTTGCCCAAGGGAATAAGCTGCCAATCCTCACGCAGATTCCAAACTTTCTGGAGTTCCTACTTCACAACAAGCGCCGGTCTCGGCTTGTCTCCTTTCCTCAGAAGTAGTCTACCGATGACTGCATGAGAAAACTCCTGAATAGCTTTAGCATATTCCTCTTTAGGGATTTTAAAGGAGAATTGATCTCCTTCTTTCGTAGGCTTAAAAGCATGAAACTTATGTGCAGGCAAATCCGGACGACGAGGAGCCCAATTAACAGTTACATCCGCAAAGGAACCCTTGCCAGAATCAATGCCTTTTCCATGCAGCGGGTTCCTAGGGTTCAACACATCCACCTTATCTACGAAACCCTCGTTTAAAATCTCCACTCCTTCATGCCCAAGTTGTGAAGAATCGCGTAAAACCATAGTATTGTCCCTCACAGAAAGAGTAGAGCCAGACGAAACCATCGAAGTCTTAGAGTGCGAAGCAAAATTAGACGAGACCTGGGGGAGGTTGAGACCGTCTCTACGCTGAGGCTGAACGCTATCACGCCGGCCGGCCTCCATCAACAAAGCCGCAAAAAAAGTCAAACTAGGGTTTTTTTAGGGTTAGGGGGAAAACGCTCTCCATTCTTCATAGTAGTAAAACATAAATGAGAGTTTCACATTTTTTACTAAAATACAAATATAATAATAATAATAATAATAATAATAATAATAATAATAATAATAATAATAATAATAATAATAATAATAATAATAACAACAACAACAACATTTTCATAGATAATATAGTTCAAAACATTTACTAAAAAATTTTTTGGGGGCATTCAATGCATTTTAGACATTTTTTACTAAAATACAAATATAATAATAATAATAATAATAATAATAATAATAATAATAATAATAATAATAATAATAATAATAATAATAATAATAATAATAATAATAATAATAATAATAATAATAATAATAATAATAATAATAATAACAACAACAACATTTTCATAGATAATATAGTTCAAAACATTTACTAAAATTTTAATCTTTAAATAAATATAAATTTTACATTTTAAATCAAATATTTACTTGAAATATTTTAAATCAAAGCTTTTTATCGTGATCTAAAATTTGATATGCATCTAAATATTTTATAATTAGTCAAATATAAAATTGTGAATTACATACATGGTCAAGCCGTAAGTTCACCAAATAAAATATGTTCGTTGAACATATAATGTTCATATTATTTTCAATGAACATATTTGATAAACACATTCAAACTAAGTTCGAAAACTAAGGTCATCGAATAAAACATGTTCATTTAATATTTTGGAACAATATGGAGGTCTATCGATTTAATTGTACATTACATACATGTTCGAGACGTAAGTTCATCGAACAAAACATGTTGGATGAACAAATAATGTTCATATTATTCTCAATGAACATATTTAATAACACATTCAAACTTTATATATTAACTGATTAGATCTATATTGGCAATAAATGTTTTTTGTAATATATATTATGTACATGTTCTTTTATTACATTCAATGGACATGTTATGTTCAAAAAAATTACAATGAAATTATTCAATGAACTTATATAATACTTAAATGATTTGAACAAATAAATGATTTTGAACAAATATTGCAGTTTAAAACATAAGTTCGTAAGTTCATACAAATTATCATTAAGTAACATGCTAAAACTAATACGATTACGACGAAATAAATGCAAAATGTTGATATACAACGCAATGCACAAAATACTTATATTGTTCTCAGATTTATGTCCTCAAAATACTCTATCCCCAAAAAAATAAATATGACTAGAGGCCTTCATCATACGTTTTGTTACCATGAATGTAGAGCTGACATCAAGACTTCTAAGTCATTAGACAATCCATATCGAAGATATTACTGTTGTAGATCAAGAACGGTATGTACTAATCTTTTTACTCATTCATTAGCAAATCAACTCAGCCCAGTTATAACTATTATTTCGTTGTTTTGATAGGATGATAATTGCAAGTTTTTTGAATGGCTAGATCCAGACCGTTTTTACCAACGGATACGAAATGAGCGAGATGGATTGGAGGCAGAAAACGGAAATTTTAAAAATAGAATCGATGATCGTGTTCGAGAGAATGAAGTATCATCTGCAGAAATCAAGTATTTGAAGAAACAAAACAGAAACCTCAAATTGATTTTGATATTCTTGCTCATTCTGATGTTGTTCTGGTTAATATAATTATTGTCTAATGCAATAATATGATATTAATAATAATGAATTTAGTTCGGTATTAGTTTATATTGGTTTTAGGTAAGGTTGGTCCCATAAAAGATGCGCTGCTTCAATTTTTTTATTTAATGTTCATTTGCAGAATTTATGTATTTTTTAGTTTTAAAACATATGTTCATATTTATGTTCGTTTCAAGGATAACGTTCACAAATAGGTATGTGTGAAGGTATCATTTCGGTACATTTAGTGCCCATACAAAATAAATTAAGATATGTGGTTTCACTACAAAAAAAAATTCACTTTAAATATTACTTATTTTATTGAGTCACACATAATATAAAATTTTACACGTAATATTTTGAAAACTTATCATGTTCATTACAATGTTCACAGAACAAAAATGGTTCATATATATAGTTCGCACTAAAACTTATTTTCATATATATGTTTGTATAAAGTATCATGTTCATAAATATGTACGTCAGAAGGTATTATTTCGCTATATTGTATGCACATACAAAATAAATTAAGCCATATCTATCTATAAAAAGATTTTTTTTATATAATATTGGTTAGTTAATTGCGTCAACCATAATATAAAATATTAAATATAATAATCAACAATACTAACAAGTAGGGATGTCAATCTAGCCCGAAACCCGTGGGCTGGCCTGATTAACCCGCCACCCAAGAGGGTTAGGGTTGAATATGTAATACCCGGGCTTTTGATGACGTGTTTAGTTGCTTGAGTTTGAGTAATTAGGGTATCCTTTGTTTGATTACTTGTACAGAGATGAGTATATGAAGTTTTCTTGTTTTTTTTTTAAAGATGTTGAGATGTTCTTTTGATGATGTTTGGATGATGTGGGATTTTATATCCGTAATTGAGTTTGAGTATTTGAATAATTCGAGATAATTATTTGAATGAGAACGGTGAACTCGGAAGTGAAATCTGAGTCCGTTAAGACGTTTTTGAAATTTTTGACTTTTTGACGATGAATAGTAAAAATACTGCTATTTCATCTGTTTGTCGACTTTCAAAATCTTACGTGCACGTCGTCGAGAAATATTCTTAGTTTTTCGATACGAGTCCAATAATGAAAGTTTTTTATTTTTGGACAACGAGTGAATAGTAAATCGGGATTTCTCGATAAACGAACCGAGCTCGTTTATCAGAATTTCGAGAACGGGCATGCGTTTTCTATATTTATATAGAATTACGAGTGTAATGAAAGTGAGTAGGAGTTGAGAGGGCGAGTAACGAAGAGTATGGGTAGTTAGTCGTTAAGACGAGACGAGACGAGACGAAACGAGATATTTAACGACTAAATATCTAACCTACCCTACCCCTAACCACCCCCCAACCGCCCAAACCCCTTTCCCCTCACTTACTTACGGCTGTTAGCAGCCAACACCCCTCACTTTTAATTTTTAATTATCTCACACACACTAAACACACACACAACTCACGCATATCTCCATTGTTGAGGAGTTGGAGCTTTTGAGCTCCGTTTTGAGCGAGAAGACGAGCCCCGATCATCTTTTCGAACACGTATCTAAGTAGGTAAGATCTCTACCTACGTTTTGATGGTTTTCTTTTCGATTTTCGTCGACGTCGAAAAACGTCGATTCTCGACTTTATTTTGAAACGACGTCGGATCGTCGTAAAATTTTAGTATGTTGTTCTTGGGTAGATGTTGAGCATGTTTAATGAAGGGAGTAAGAACGGAACGAACCGTAGCTATGAAACCCATGAGGGCAGCCCCGTTTTTCACATATTAGCTTGTCTTTCGATTTTTGTTTGATCGTTTTGACTTGATATTTGTGCTTAAGGGTATGCTAGAATCGATATATATTAAATTCGTATTTTTCCAAGCACGAAAATTGTATAAGTTTTTAGAGTATGATTATTTAAATTCGTGAAGTTTGGGACGTTGCATAATGAATATTATTGCGTATATGTGTTCTACGATATCACATGAGCATGCTAATTGATTTACAATTTATGGATGATAATTGTTGAACGAAATTAAAACTGGAATTCTGTAAAAATTTTACAGCAGTTTCAAGCTTATGTTTCGATGAGTTTTCATTGCTTGATGGCTCTGAAATTTTAGTATGTTTATCTATGATATGTGTATTTCGTCGCTGCAAAATTTCATGTCTTTTGGATGATGTTTGGTATTTTAAAGATATTTTGAAAAAATCCTTGACAGAATCTATCAACTGTTGGTAGACTTCACAAAAACGTTTATATCTATTAATCCATGAAGGATTTTGCATCACCGTTTTTTTTAAACGAAACTAGACTTCAATACTTTTCTAAAAACATAATATTTCGATTTTTATGACCTCTGAAACAGAGCAGTTTATTATTTCAAAAATGCCCTGTTCTGCTGTCATATTTTTCCAACAGTAAAAGTGTATGAGTTTCATTGTTTATTTGGCAGATCATATGAACGTTTTCTCTTGTGAAATTTTAACCAAATCTTCAAGGATACCTTTAGTTTTGGCTGATTAAATTTGATGGAATTTTATTAAGGTTTGCCTTGGTTTCTAATGGCCTAAACAAAATTGGCAGAAACTGTCAATCTTTGACAGCCTGCACTAAAAGAGCAATATCTCCAAAAACCTTTAACCTTTTTGGTTAACTACCATTTTTAGAGTGAACTACACTTCATGGAGTTTTTGAGATCAATTGGTATGAGAGTTTATGATGATTGAGTTGGTTGTTATGAATTTTTAAAGATGACACAAAAACAGCAAAACTTTCTAGAAAACAACTTGATTATATTTGTTTTGATGGATGATACGATATGACTAAATGGTGTGAGTTGTGAGAGTTATGATTAACGCACATAAATGTTGGTATCTGACACTCGAACAATTGGTGTCGAGTATAAATGATAGTTTACTGATAAAGAGTTTTGATGATTTTGAATTGTTTGGTTTGCGTTGAAAAGATGTCAAGATGTTAAGTTTTGAGTCGAGAGACGAGTTCACGTAGTGAGATTCACGCGTTGAAATCTCGTGGCTGACATTATATATGAATAGGTCATGCCGAAATTTTTAGTGAAATTAGAATTTGAGCATAGTAAATTCTTGTTGACCCGTGACTCAAATACATGCCTAATGGAAAGTTTAACTTTCTAATTGGTTAATTAGACGAGATGAGAGCGAATATATCTGCTAAGAAAGTGGACTTTTCGATGTGTTAAATATTTCTTTTAATTGAAGCGCTGCTAATTATAACATAAGGATGTTATAATTAATGAGTAATGACGAGAGATAATAATTGTTATATTGATTAACAATCAAGAGAGATGAACATTAGAGATACTAATGTTTCATAAAAGATATTAGATTATTAATCGAGGTTTCTTTTATAACTTCTCACCAATTCTTCATAACGATGAAGGTCCTTTTGGGAAGTAACGACTTGAGGGAGAGAGTGACGTTACTCATTGATACAGAGACACAACGAGGTGGGCATTACTTTTACTATACGTATATAGAGATCCCCTGCGTGTCGTAGGCCTCTTATACGAATGAATGCATGAGATGATCTAACTGTTAATTTCAGTTTCATATATATCAAATGAGTTTAAATGTTACGTTCAAGCAAGTTATTTCATGACAAAATCTTTGAGTTAAAGTTATTTCAACTATTGTCTTGCCATAAAATGTTTCAATTTTAGTATGATATCTATCTGCTTTGGCTTTGCCAATGATGCAATCGAATTCGGGTCCTGAGCAGTTGATAGCTATCCTGCCAGGGCTAGTGTACACCAGTGACCGTGAGTCATCTAGCGGGTTGGCCGGTCAAGTGACCGTGAGAGGTGGCCACCTCTCCGGCACACAGTTTCAGATATGATAGATTACAAAAGAACTTAGTCTGATCAGACGAACTTTAAGAATCACAAATGAACTTAGTAAGCTTGGGCCTTTTTAGCGAAAAACTCCCTTGCTGTACTGTTTATGATGGCATGACAATTTACAGTTTTGAAGCATGTATTTTTATACCTAGGCATACGTGCCCACTGAGTGCTTTTGTACTCAGCCCTGCATATGTTTTCTAAATGTGCAGGTTGAGCTGATGTGATGATGGTGCTGCAATGAGCGGAGTCTCCAGGGTTGTTAATAAATAGTTAACCTGTCTAGAATATGTCTTCATACATATGTCTAGCTACTTTCCGCTGCAAGATGTTGTTGATGTTATAGTATGTTATGTCATACTTTGAGTCTTAAGAGAATGGTTTCATATGATGTATAACTTGATTAATGATATTAATTAACTTTTATGCTGTCTTTCATAGACTGTTTTCAATTGAGTATTAATGAATAAAAATAACGAGTTTTATTAAGATGAGTAAGTTTTACGGCTATAAATGACTCCCCTTTTCTTCCCCTTCTTCTTTAACCCCATCCCTAGTCGTGGATCACTCGGCCTAACTATCCATAGTTAGGGCGGGCTGTGACAGAGTGGTATCAGAGCGAAGGAAAGCTCTGAATTAGAAGTCTTGAGTTTAGTCTAGAATGAGTCACTAGACTAATAGTTATTAACAACCGTGAGCTCAGCGCACCATCACACCAGGCTCAACGAGGTATGTAAAATTTCAAAGTTTATTTGACGTTAAATTTTGAAGAGCATGATGTTGAGGTTATATGATGAGTTATGATGTTACACTTTGAAGGTGCATAGTTTGAGTTTGAGGATGACAACATGATTAATAATGAGTTATTATGTTGTAAGAGCATATGTTGATGTTACATGATGAATCATGAGAGCGTTTATATCATATGATGTTATATGATTGAGGATGCATAATTATGAGTTATGATGTGATGTATTTGAGATGTTTTGTGATGAGAATTGTTTGAGCAGTTGTGATAAGTCACGATGATTTAGATGAAGGAATCTAATGTCATTGTTAAGAGATATTTTTTTTTTACTAAGTAGAAGGATGAAATGAGAACTTAGAGCTAAAGTTTGAGAGAATTAGCAATTGCTTTAAGTACTTGTTGGTTTGAGTTATGAGTTTGAGTATGAGCTTGAGTATAATAGCATGATTAATGATGAGTTATTAGCATGCTGCAATGAGATATTGTACGATATGTTGAGTTGTTTTGTGACGCGAGTTTTGCTCACGCAACCTTAATGGTACTTGAAGAGGTATCATGAGCCATAGTCTTTGGAGATGGCTTTGAGAGAGAATTGTTGAGTTGTCTTACTGAGTCACGATGATTTAGATTAAGGGATCTAATATCATTGTTTAGAGAGGTTACCTACTATGTAAAGATGGGACGAGATGAGAATTTAGATGTTTTGAGCTTGAGTTTTAAGAGAACAGTACTACTTAGTAGGAGTTTTGCTAAGTTATGTTTTGTTTATTTCTGTTGCTGGAGCCAAGTAGAGTTAGTTCCTAGAGTCACCTTTAAGTTCTCCTTATAGATTGGCCAGGACTGTTGGCACTGCACGAAAGTGGACTGTTGTGAGATCGAACTCAGGGAAGATCGGATACGAGGACGAGGCGTACAGTATGTGGTACAGAGATACCCTAGTAGATTTTCAAACACATGTTCATAGACTATGAAAGGATGAAAGCCTTATGGTTGTTACTAGACTGGATGGCATCGTGCACCTAGTCCCCGTGCTACCAATCGAGTGGTAGGATTGAGCAAGGAAGAAAGCCACTCAATATGATGGGACATGTCGTCTTGAGCATTGGACCCACAGGAGATGGGATTTGTTACAGATACCCAGATTTTCTATGCGGATCTACTGACCGGATGCTTGTTTTCTACCAGGGACTCTAGAAGAGTGTAGTAGATATCGAGTCGATCCTTAAGTATCAATTACCAAAGATGATAAAATGATAAACGATAATGAGGATGAGAAGTAGCCGAGGAGGGCTAGAGTTGATGAGGATGAGAAGAGAAGTCGATGTAGGCTAGAGCTAAGGATGATCTTGAGAGTATGCGCGGTACACCCTCGTTTTTGATTAGTTGCAATTACATTGCGATGTATATAACTTACTTAGGAGATACTGGTACTTGAGATTTTGACATGATGATAGATAAGCATGCGAATTTAGTACCCTACTGATGTTAAATAGATGGATGTTCCTAGTGTGCTAAAGTAGCAACTAGATGAGTTAACTGGTAGCAATTACCGTAGGAGGTCCAGACCGAGACATAGTACTATTAATGGTGTCGATTTAGAAGGGACATTACGATAAATACTATGGTTTTTGTAGGGTTTAAATAACCCCTTTATGTAAGTCCTCTAAAAAGAGGCATTCTACTGATGGATATATTAGGTTGACCAGAGTGGTCTTTTTGTTAGCATTTCGTGAGTGCTTATTGCCTTATAGATGAATGTTAAGGTGACCGTGAGGGTTTCCTTAAAGTTGAGTTAGTAAATTGAACTTGAGTTTCGAGGATGCTTAGAGCGTTGGTCGAGTTGAGTTTCCTTTTGTGATTTCAAAAAAATGCCTCAAAGATGTCATCAAGAGTATGATGTGAAGGATAGGCGGGATAATACTCCGCCACCACCACCGCAACATGAGAGGAGAGTCGAAAAATATTGAACTTTCGAAACAAGAGTCTAGAACATAGGACCCTGAGTTTAAGCTTTTAGCTTGCTGGTGTGAACTTAAATTTTGTTATGTATAGTATGTTGAGGGTTTAGAAGACACAGAATTTCCAAGTTCGGGATAGTATATCCCGTGTGACTGGGGAGTGATTATGTTGGACCTGGCCAGTCCGCATGATCTAAATCTCAGTAGACGTGTTTTGGGTTTATAAACCCATGTGTTTCAACTTTCGGTTGAAAAGCCAGATGGGTTCTTACTGTAGGTCATTTTGTTCGACCTGGTAGTTACTTCATTCTACCCTCTGGTCATTCATTTGAGTCTCTTGAACAATTTGTTTTGATGTCGTTCTAGTGTTGAACCCTTACAACTTTTGAGTTATCCTAGTAGATTCTTTTGATGTATAAGACTAGTGAGAGGCACGTCAGAAGACTTTAACACCCGAGCAACTGGTAAACTACACCTGAGAACAATTCAAGGCTACTCTTGAGAAATATGTACCAAGGAGTACAGTAAGCAGCAAGAGGCTGACTATCGAAGTTTGATGCAAGGAAAGAAATCGGTTGTAGAGTATAACCGAGAATTCTGTGAGCTATCACGATTTGCTCATCAGAAGATGGATACTGATGATGAGATGTCTGAGTTTTATGTGCCGGTTTAAGGCAGGACTTTAAGGTAGTATTGGGCAAGTTATTGGATGCATCAGTTAGAATCCTGTTTAATACAGGAGCCTCGCATTCTTTAAGTGTTTGAAGCATGTTACCTTCAAACTCGAACCAAAACGAGCTAGTCCCAAGTTGAGAGTAATCACTCCTGTAGGAAGAGCTACTACAGTTTCTCACATGATTTCTAAATTAGAGTTTGAGTTAGGATCACTAAAGATGAAAACAAGAACCTTGCACTTAATGCCTATGTGGAACGTAGACATTATTCTAAGGATGGACTGGTTAGCAGAGAACTTTGCCCCGATTGATTGTAAGAAGAGACAGATAACTTTCCAACCACCTGGGAAGGAACAGACATGTTTTCACGACATTGATAGAAAGAAGAGAATTTCAATCATTTCGGCACTTCAGGCGTCGAAATTGGTAAAGAAGAAAGGAGCACAAGCTTACCTAGTTTACTTGAATGATGAAGGAGAATCAAGTAAAAAACTTTGAGGATGTAGCAGTGGTAAGGGAATATAGAGATGTATTTCCCGAGGTCTTACCAGGATTGCCACCAACAAGACAGTTAGAGTTCACTATCGACCTAGAACCTGGATCAGCACTAGTGTCGAAGGCACCCTATAGAATGGCGCCTAAGGAGCTACAAGAGCTGAAGATTCAGCTACAAGAATTGCTCGAGTTAGGTTTTATTAGACGTAGTGTATCCCCGTGGGGAGCACCAGTCTTTTTGTCAAAAGAAGGATGACACGTTGAGAATGTGCATAGATTATCGAGAGCTGAATAAATTGACACTCAAGAACAAATATCCTTTGCCGAGGATAGATGACTTGTTTGATCAATTACGAGGAGCGAGTTTTTCTTGAAAGTTGACTTGAGATCATAATACCACTAGTTCAAATTTTGACAGGAGGATACACCTAAGACAGCTTTTCAAATGAGGTATGAGCACTATGAGTTCATAGTTATGCCATTCGGTTTGACGAAGGCACCAGTAGTTTTCATGGATCACATGAATCGAGTGTTCCATCAATAACTGGATAAATTTATCCTAGTTTTCATAGATGATATTCTCATCTATTCGAAGAATGAGCAGGAGCGCCAAAACATTTGAGAACGATGTTGGAAACGCTAAGAGTTGAGAAGCTTTTTGCCAAATTCACCAAGTGCGAGTTTTGGTTGAACGAAGTAACTTTTCTAGGACATATTGTATCATCCGAATGAATTAAAGTTGACCCCGTCAAGGTACAAGCTGTACATGAGTGGAGATCACCAACTACGCCTAACGAGATTCGCAACTTTTTAGGCTTAGCAGGATACTATCAGAGGTTTATTGAAGGATTTTCCATGATAGCAAGACCGAGAAAAGAAGCTAAGAACAATTGGAAAAAGGAGTGTGAAGAGAGTTTTTAAGAGCTTAAAGGAAATTGACTACAGCACCAGTGCCGCTAGTCCCGGAAATAGATAAAGAGTATACCATCTACACAGATGCGTTAGAGAATGGGCTAGGATGTGTTTTGATGCAAGAAGGAAGAGTTACAGTCTATGCATAACGATAACTTAGACCCCACGAGATAAATTATCCAACGCATGATTTAGAGCTTGCAGCCGTTGTGCATGCCCTGAAAATTTGGAGACATCATCTCTACGGAGTTAGATGTGAGATTTTCACGGACCACAAAAGTTTGAAATACTTTTTCGAGCAGAAGGATATTAACATGAGACAAAGGAGATGGCTCGAATTAGTAAATTATGTTGACTGCAACATTAATTATCACCCTGGTAAGGCCAATGTAGTAGTCGATACATTGAGCTGGAAGGTCTCGTCAAAGTTAGGATGTCTTCTCACGAGAGAGAATGAGCTTATAAAGGACTTTGACAAGATGAGGATAGAGATGATAAAACCACCAGGGACGATAGCGAGTATTGTTGCGACGATGCCTAGTTTGAGGAAAATGGTGATTGAAGCACAAGGAAAGATGAGACAATGAACAAGTTACCAGAAAGGATAAGAGCATGAGATCTCAAGAGTTACCAAAAAGCATCAGACAATGCTATCTTATTTGAGGGGAGAATATGCATTCCCCGCGATGATGAACTTAAGAATACGATCATGAGTGGGACTCATGACACGCCTTACACCGCCCACCCAGGAGGCACAAAGATGTATCAGGTTGTGAAAAATAGAATTTTGTGGGACGGAATGAAATGAGACATAGCTTCGTTTGTAGAGCGATGCTTAGCTTGTCAGCAAGTGAAAGCATTACACCAACGACCCTATGGGAAGTTAAAACCGTTGGAGATTCCCGAGTGGAAATGGGATCACATAGCGATGGATTTTGTGATAGCTTTACCGAAAAGTCAAAGAGCAAATACAGCAATTTGGGTGATTGTAGATCGACTAACAAAATCTGCACATTTCATACCGATCCTAATCGCGTATGGACCAGATAAGTTAGCACAATTGTATGTTCGTGACATTATAAGATTGCATTGAGTACCGGTGTAGATCACCTCAGAAAGAGAAAATAAATAAATTTCATCACATTTTTGGATGAGTTACAGAAAGAGTTGGGTACAAGGATGAATTTTAGCATAGCAGGCGATAGAAGATATGATAAGAACTACTATCCTTGATAGAGGAGTAAATCGGGAGAATGTGTTGCCACTAATTGAGTTTGCCTATAAGATGTGAGACAAAGTTTCGAGATAGGAGACAAAGTTTTCTTGAAGGTTTCACCCTCAAAGGGGATGAATAGATTTGGAGTTAAAAGACAGCTTAGACCCAGAGTTATAAGTCCTTACGAGACATTGCAAAAGATAGGTCCAATAGCGTATAGGTTGGCTTTGCCACCTAGCTTTGGAAATGTGCATAACGCGTTTCACGTGTCACAATTGAGAGGATATATATTTTCGACCCAAACCATGTGGTTTACTAAGAAGAAATGATCTTAGAACCAGACTTGAGTTATGAAGAGAGACCTCAGATGATGCTAAATCATAAAATTCGGCAATTGAGTAATAAGTCGATTGCATTGGATAAGGTCCAATGGAGATATGACAGTTAGAAAGAAGTGGAAAGAGAGCTTGAGGATAAGATGTGAGAGAACTACTGGAAACATTTACAGGAGGTACAAATTTCGGGACGAAATTTATTTTAAGGGGGAGGGTATGTAATACCCGGGCTTTTGATGACGTGTTTAGTTGCTTGAGTTTGAGTAATTAGGGTATCCTTTGTTTGATTACTTGTACAGAGATGAGGAGTTATATGAAGTTTTCTTGTTTTTTTTTAAAAGATGTTGAGATGTTCTTTTGATGATGTTTGGATGATGTGGGATTTTATATCCGTAATTGAGTTTGAGTATTTGAATAATTCGAGATAATTATTTGAATGAGAACGGTGAACTCGGAAGTGAAATCTGAGTCCGTTAAGACGTTTTTGAAATTTTTGACTTTTTGACGATGAATAGTAAAAATACTGCTATTTCGTCTGTTTGTCGACTTTCAAAATCTTACGTGCACGTCGTCGAGAAATATTCTTAGTTTTTCGATACGAGTCCAATAATGAAAGTTTTTATTTTTGGACGACGAGTGAATAGTAAATCGGGATTTCTCGATAAACGAACCGAGCTCGTTTATCAGAATTTCGAGAACGGGCATGCGTTTTCTATATTTATATAGAATTACGAGTGTAATGAAAGTGAGTAGGAGTTGAGAGGGCGAGTAACGAAGAGTATGGGTAGTTAGTCGTTAAGACGAGACGAGACGAGACGAAACGAGATATTTAACGACTAAATATCTAACCTACCCTACCCCTAACCACCCCCCAACCGCCCAAACCCCTTTCCCCTCACTTACTTATGGCTGTTAGCAGCCAACACCCCTCACTTTTAATTTTTAATTATCTCACACACACTAAACACACACACAACTCACGCATATCTCCATTGTTGAGGAGTTGGAGCTTTTGAGCTCCGTTTTGAGCGAGAAGACGAGCCCCGATCATCTTTTCGAACACGTATCTAAGTAGGTAAGATCTCTACCTACGTTTTGATGGTTTTCTTTTCGATTTTCGTCGACGTCGAAAAACGTCGATTCTCGACTTTATTTTGAAACGACGTCGGATCGTCGTGAAATTTTAGTATGTTGTTCTTGGGTAGATGTTGAGCATGTTTAATGAAGGGAGTAAGAACGGAACGAACCGTAGCTATGAAACCCATGAGGGCAGCCCCGTTTTTCACATATTAGCTTGTCTTTCGATTTTTGTTTGATCGTTTTGACTTGATATTTGTGCTTAAGGGTATGCTAGAATCGATATATATTAAATTCGTATTTTTCCAAGCACGAAAATTGTATAAGTTTTTAGAGTATGATTATTTAAATTCGTGAAGTTTGGGACGTTGCATAATGAATATTATTGCGTATATGTGTTCTACGATATCACATGAGCATGCTAATTGATTTACAATTTATGGATGATAATTGTTGAACGAAATTAAAACTGGAATTCTGTAAAAATTTTACAGCAGTTTCAAGCTTATGTTTCGATGAGTTTTCATTGCTTGATGGCTCTGAAATTTTAGTATGTTTATCTATGATATGTGTATTTCGTCGCTGCAAAATTTCATGTCTTTTGGATGATGTTTGGTATTTTAAAGATATTTTGAAAAAATCCTTGACAGAATCTATCAACTGTTGGTAGACTTCACAAAAACGTTTATATCTATTAATCCATGAAGGATTTTGCATCACCGTTTTTTTTAAACGAAACTAGACTTCAATACTTTTCTAAAAACATAATATTTCGATTTTTATGACCTCTGAAACAGAGCAGTTTATTATTTCAAAAATGCCCTGTTCTGCTGTCATATTTTTCCAACAGTAAAAGTGTATGAGTTTCATTGTTTATTTGGCAGATCATATGAACGTTTTCTCTTGTGAAATTTTAACCAAATCTTCAAGGATACCTTTAGTTTTGGCTGATTAAATTTGATGGAATTTTATTAAGGTTTGCCTTGGTTTCTAATGGCCTAAACAAAATTGGCAGAAACTGTCAATCTTTGACAGCCTGCACTAAAAGAGCAATATCTCCAAAAACCTTTAACCTTTTTGGTTAACTACCATTTTTAGAGTGAACTACACTTCATGGAGTTTTTGAGATCAATTGGTATGAGAGTTTATGATGATTGAGTTGGTTGTTATGAATTTTTAAAGATGACACAAAAACAGCAAAACTTTCTAGAAAACAACTTGATTATATTTGTTTTGATGGATGATACGATATGACTAAATGGTGTGAGTTGTGAGAGTTATGATTAACGCACATAAATGTTGGTATCTGACACTCGAACAATTGGTGTCGAGTATAAATGATAGTTTACTGATAAAGAGTTTTGATGATTTTGAATTGTTTGGTTTGCGTTGAAAAGATGTCAAGATGTTAAGTTTTGAGTCGAGAGACGAGTTCACGTAGTGAGATTCACGCGTTGAAATCTCGTGGCTGACATTATATATGAATAGGTCATGCCGAAATTTTTAGTGAAATTAGAATTTGAGCATAGTAAATTCTTGTTGACCCGTGACTCAAATACATGCCTAATGGAAAGTTTAACTTTCTAATTGGTTAATTAGACGAGATGAGAGCGAATATATCTGCTAAGAAAGTGGACTTTTCGATGTGTTAAATATTTCTTTTAATTGAAGCGCTGCTAATTATAACATAAGGATGTTATAATTAATGAGTAATGACGAGAGATAATAATTGTTATATTGATTAACAATCAAGAGAGATGAACATTAGAGATACTAATGTTTCATAAAAGATATTAGATTATTAATCGAGGTTTCTTTTATAACTTCTCACCAATTCTTCATAACGATGAAGGTCCTTTTGGGAAGTAACGACTTGAGGGAGAGAGTGACGTTACTCATTGATACAGAGACACAACGAGGTGGGCATTACTTTTACTATACGTATATAGAGATCCCCTGCGTGTCGTAGGCCTCTTATACGAATGAATGCATGAGATGATCTAACTGTTAATTTCAGTTTCATATATATCAAATGAGTTTAAATGTTACGTTCAAGCAAGTTATTTCATGACAAAATCTTTGAGTTAAAGTTATTTCAACTATTGTCTTGCCATAAAATGTTTCAATTTTAGTATGATATCTATCTGCTTTGGCTTTGCCAATGATGCAATCGAATTCGGGTCCTGAGCAGTTGATAGCTATCCTGCCAGGGCTAGTGTACACCAGTGACCGTGAGTCATCTAGCGGGTTGGCCGGTCAAGTGACCGTGAGAGGTGGCCACCTCTCCGGCACACAGTTTCAGATATGATAGATTACAAAAGAACTTAGTCTGATCAGACGAACTTTAAGAATCACAAATGAACTTAGTAAGCTTGGGCCTTTTTAGCGAAAAACTCCCTTGCTGTACTGTTTATGATGGCATGACAATTTACAGTTTTGAAGCATGTATTTTTATACCTAGGCATACGTGCCCACTGAGTGCTTTTGTACTCAGCCCTGCATATGTTTTCTAAATGTGCAGGTTGAGCTGATGTGATGATGGTGCTGCAATGAGCGGAGTCTCAAGGGTTGTTAATAAATAGTTAACCTGTCTAGAATATGTCTTCATACATATGTCTAGCTACTTTCCGCTGCAAGATGTTGTTGATGTTATAGTATGTTATGTCATACTTTGAGTCTTAAGAGAATGGTTTCATATGATGTATAACTTGATTAATGATATTAATTAACTTTTATGCTGTCTTTCATAGACTGTTTTCAATTGAGTATTAATGAATAAAAATGACGAGTTTTATTAAGATGAGTAAGTTTTACGGCTATAAATGACGCCCCTTTTCTTCCCCTTCTTCTTTAACCCCATCCCTAGTCGTGGATCACTCGGCCTAACTATCCATAGTTAGGGCGGGCTGTGACAGAATATTTTCAACCCGATAAAAGTTACAACCCGATTAGCCCGTAACCGAATAGCCCAGCACTCGATAGGGCCGGCCCGACTAACCTGATGGGCTAGCCCGAAATCCAAATACTTATTTAGATATAAAAATATTATAAAGTCTCAGCATTTCACTTTTCTATATTTTTTAGATGCTTTGCTTCTATGAATTCAAACTATTGTTGGATATTTTATTATTTTTTAGTTAACAAAATTGAACATTTTATTGTTACCAACTTATTTTATATGTTATGCAATCTTGATGTTTTTTTCAACATCTTATATTTTTGCATTTCATGCTTGCTATATAACTTATATCTACTAACAACTACCTAATATGAATTATATAAAATATGATATCTTATCTTATTCTATCTAGTTTATATATAATCAAACATGGTCGCTCGCATTTAATGGAGACAACTCCCTTAGATAAAGAATACAGATCAAATCAAGGCCATTCATCTCACCCTAATCAACGAACCAGTTTTCACTAGAATATCATTTTATTTATTATTAATTTAATCCAAAAATGGTAAATATGTAAATCCCCGTAAATCATTCAATTTCGTATATCACTCAATTCTCATTCAGTTATGAACATGACTCTGTTATGGACATAATTTTAACGAACATATACATGAACATGACTCTTTTCTGAACAAAATTGTTATGACCATGATTCTGTTATGAACTTAACTTTAACAAACATATACATGAACATGACTCTGTTCTGAACAAAATTGTTATGAACATGATTCTGTTATGAACATAATTTTAACGAACATATACATGAACATGACTTTGTTCTGAACAAAATTGTTATGAACATTATTTATTTTGAACTTGATTTGAACATTATATCTTTACTTTAAAAATTTTATTTGTTAACGAACATGTTAAAGTTTTTGAATGAACTTACGTTTGCAAATACTTGTGATAGCCCCAAAATAACAAATTATTATTTATATATTCAAAATTTATTATGCTAATCACAAAGTAAAGAAAAATTATATTTCTACTACAAATTGGTGCGAATATACTGTTTAATTCAATTAAAGAACATTAATCAAATACTTGCAGTCACGACATTGATATACTACTCAATAGATATCAATATTAAGGTACTGACGATATGACAAATCTATGTAAAAGTTGTTTGGTTTTTGTCTGACAGTTCCAACAATAATATACAGAATGAAAAAAAAAATGTCATTCGTTATAGTAACTACGATTAAATCCAAGTCTATCATATCATAAAATTCAACAAAAAGTGCAATCATCTCCAAAAACTGTCAATCACAATAAAATTCAAAACATAAAACATGACACCAATTGATATTTGTTTAACTACCATGTAGTAAAATCAACCCATCAATAACTGCTCAACTTTCGCACAATCATTCACTACCAGAGGGTCATAGTTATCGGTTGAATCTTTTATAACTGAGTTCAGCACTGCATTTCGTACCCATCCAATTATTGCTGCACAATATCTAATCCTCATTACCTAAAGATGTTGTGGAGATGCATTCAATAAAGCAGATTTCCGAACTGATACAGGATCACCCTTGAAAGACTCCATAATACTCATCAGATATACGGATCCATCATATTTATGCATACCATCTGCAGTAAAGAACTTAACCACCTGTGTTGTAGAGTTGGCCACACACGATGCTTTAAGTGCCTCATTGTTGTAATATAGGAAGTCCGTCAACAAGTTTTGCTGCCATATATAATCATTTTTTCAGTTTACATAGTAAAAGGGTTGTAATTATAATAAAGTTTGAATGTAGACTTACATAAACATCGCACAGCAGCTCGTGCGTCTCAATAACACCATGTTCGTTAAAATCTGCATCACGGATTATGACAAACACTATCCCTTTACTGGTGTCCACACACAACGCATATTGGTGTGCCTTGGTATATATCGGGAAGAAGAACTGTGTTAAATAAAATAAAAAAAAATTAAGGTGTTTATTATTAAGACATAACTAATAAACAATAAAAATTAACCACGTATGAATTTCGCAATTCATACAGTTACACAGCTAATTCATACGTGTTCTACATAGAATTCAGCCGTTTTTAGCTTTTACAAAAAGATGTGTTTTTATTATAGCCCCACTCTATATATATATATATATATATATATATATATATATACACACATAGAGTTGAGTTCTATAGAGAATTATCTTTTTGTTCATCATGAACAAATCTATACATTTTACGAACAAATCAACATAAGTAATGAACAGACGTATTTAGTAAAAATAGAGAAAAACTCGCCACCAGTAGGATTCGAACCCAGGGCAAATTTATGTTCATGCGGTACATTGATTTGTTCATCAAAATTATAGATCTGTTCGTTTTTGTTTCACGAATTCTCTATTATCTAAATATTTGGCATTCTCTGTTGAACCTTTCTGTGTGTGTAGTAGCCCGCTCTTTTAATTATGATTAAAACTAGTAAATGCAATATTTTTTTTAATAAATCCAGTTTATGATCCTGATTTTTCTTTTTATCAGAAACGGAGTTATTATTTTAACTTTATACTTTTATAACGTATGAGAAAAACGCGACGATGATTATTGAGCCATTCGATAATTATTATTTCCAAGTTATAACTGACTTAGCAAAGTCATGTTATTTATTAATCGAGAAACAGAAGCAGTTATATTTATTAGTGCATTGAAGTCGATGAATTATTCCGACTGCAACGCAGATTAAATCTACGGATTTAATTTAAGTTATATTACAGTTTATTAAGTTAGCAGGCAAGGAAAAAAAAAATATCAAGCAGATACAGAAATGCGATGATTTAAAATCGAAGCCAGTATTTATTTACAGTTTATAGATTACAGGCTAGTTCCCAGCTTGGGGAAAATCGTTTAGTATATTACAAAGGATTGGACTCTACGTGGCTCACTTAATGCCTTCACTCAAGTGTAGGCACATTAGTCAATAAGAGAGAAAATTCAAAAGTAGGGAAATTAGATGAAAGAGCCGACCACCAAACTTCCCACTAACTCCACTCCACCAACTCCACTCAATTATTCATTCCCTTTATACTATCAGCCACCACCCTTTGCTCCCCACCCAACAAATGCAATATTCACTCTCATTTCATTTTCATCCAAAAGTTCAGAGGATCAGTTCCAATTCATTTCAGCCGAAGCTCTCAAGGTAAGGCTTGGCTTCAATGCTTTCTTCTCCTTTGATTAAGTTCATCCTGCAATTGTTAAGCAAATAACCAATTTATTTCAGTTTCTATCCATTGAACACCAGAGCTACCAACCAAAAACACAAGAACATTCAAGGTATATACTATCTCAGTTTATTCTCTCAATTTATTCAAGCCACATACACTGTCATAATACCCAAGCATAGCACATGGATATCAAACATGAATCTTGTTAACATCATTCACCTTAGCAACTAGAAGCTTAAAAATGAAACGAGAATTTGCATAAAGTAGACACGAGAACATAGCTTTAGAGGGGGCAGGGCTACTGCCCTGTTGGGTCGGGTCGAGAGATGTCGAGTGGGCGGCGACTCGCGGGGACAGTAGCGCACCGAGCAGTGAAAGCCAGACGACTCCCAAGTCCCAACCTCACCAATTGCCCTCGCTGATTCTGGAGTAGCAGCAGCGGAGGCGTACCCTTTGCCCGAACCCAGCAGCAGCTTGGCGTGGCTCAAACCAGTCGACCCCGAAAAAAACAGTAACAGCGGGCCTTTCCCTACTCGCCAGAGCCGTTCGCGGCGGAGCTCGCGTAGAGCGGACCAGAGAGAAGGAGAAGAGGACGGACGAAGCTCGGCCGCTCGCTGGCCTCCCCGTTGCGACGATAGCGATTTTCCTCTCTCAAGGAAGACAGGGCTCGACTCCCTGCCCACCTTAACGTCTGAATCGAGACCTGAACGGCTCGGTGGAGGAGGCGAGACGACGCCGGTTTCGCCGATTGATGGCCAGAGAACTGCGACAGCGACGCTTCCAGATTCAGAAGAAATTAGGGCTTCGAGACAAGGGCGTGACAGCAGCGACGACTCGCCAGAAATTCAGGGCGTCGGAGCTGGAGAATCACTGAGGCCGACTGGAACCATGGCCGAGAGAGAACGGCCGACACCAGGGCTCGGAGCAGCAATCGCTCGACAGGGGTGATTTTCCCTTTTCTGAAATCTAGGGCTCGACGTCGGAGAGGGATATGAGGACGATAGTTGGACGGCGCCGCTACCAGACGACGACCGCCCGCCGGATTCCAAATGGAGGTGCGACAGCGGCGATTACTTCCTGAGATTTCAGGGCTCGTTTGGGTTCCGCGAAAGTAGTAGAGAACAGAGAGAGCACGGCGCCGGGGTTGGACGCGTCGCCGGTCGAAGCTGACCGGAGCAGATAACAGTTGAACGGCCGGAGGAAGTGCAGCCGACCAGAATTGACCGAGAGGAGAGAAGGCTGATCGGCACTTGAGAAAGAGGGAGAGTATCGGCTCCTTGAGAGAGAAAAGAGAGAGGACCGATAGTTTGAGAGAGAGAGAGAGTTGGGCTTGATGCTATTTTAATTAAGTTTGGGCTTTTCTATTTGGGCCTCACCTTTTAATTGTTGTGGGCCAAAGACTTTTAAGTTCGGGCTTGATTTTAATTGCTTGGGCTTTCACAGTTAAATTCGAATTGGGCCAATCTTTTATTTAATTGGCCCTTCTCATTAATTCTATTGGGCTCGATTTAATTAAGGAGTTGGGCTGATGCATATTTTATGATGGGCTATTATTCTAGTCCCATTTATATTTCGTTGGGCCAGTTTAATTCATCATATTGGCCGATTAAATTGCCTTTTTGGGCTAAGATTAATTCTTTTAAGTCCACATTAATTATTATTTGGACCCCTATTTTAATTGTTTTGGGTCGAAGACTTTTTAAGTTGGGCTTTAATTCTTTTAAAGCTTGAGCTGAAGTTACTCCTTTGAGCTAAGCCTAGCAGTATCAATTTTTGATGGAGCCCAATTATTTATCAGTAATGAGCCGCCCAGTTTATTAATTAATGTTTTTGGACTTCCGACTTTAAAGCAAGCCATTATTGTTTATTTCATTTAAGCCACTGGTTTATTTAATTAATTGGCTACTCTCTTTTGAGCCTATTAATTATTTGAGGTTACGCTAGTAATGATGCTTCTATCGAAAAGCCCGATAATTTCTACAAGGTCACACCTCGTTTAAAGCCGAGTTAGTCCTTTTTCAATCAAGTACAAATGCGAGGTTTATTTCACGACTAGAATATTCCGATGAGGAAGGAAGAATCACAGTTTTATTCGACCGCGCTAGACGAGAATTAGCTAAATCTATTAACGAGGATTAATAGTAGAATTCCCGATTATCGCTCAGAGTATTAGTTCATGCATACCAGATTCATGCATAGTTAAATTACGCTTTCTCATTAATTAAGAATTTTTCCTCGAGGCAATGTCTTATTTTATATTCTCGTGATTAAGGTCAAGCGCGAGAGTAAGAACTACACAAGGAGTTAGAATACCTTAGCAAAACTTTGCTATCAGGTGGGCAATTTCTTACGCGTAAATAAAATGCTATGCAAGTGTTATGCTTTAAAATGCAAATTGGATCTTCAAGTGTGGTATGCTTTATTACGCTTAAATGAGTTAAGCTTTATTATGATGCACGTTAAATGATTACGCTTATTTACGCTTGAATGTTTTACGCTGATAAGTTTATGCTTATATTTGATGCTTGCGTCTGTTGGGGGAGGTCTCCCTCAACAGTACGATGCCGTGTCCGCTGAGGAGGGCCTTCCTCACGGCGCGATGCCCGTGTCCGCTAAGAGAGGCCTCTCTCGCGGCGCGATGCCAGTATGCCTGTGTTACAGCGTCTATTGGGGGAGGCCTCCCTCAATAGTACGATGCCGTGACCGCTGAGGGAGGCTCCCCTTCACGGTGCGATGCCCGTGTTCGTTGGAAAAGGCCTTCTCCACGACACGATGCGTGTTTATGATTGTTAATGACGAAGAATGCCCTTATGCTATTTATGAATTTGGAAATGTTTAATGAGTAAAGGATATGAAAGAAACTCATGCCTCTTATGCGATATTGTAAAATTGTTAATGATGTTATGTTATATGCTTGGCAACTGCCCACTAAGTACTTTTGTACTTAGCCCTTCAATGTTTATGATTGTGCAGGTTGAGCTGTGATGGGCGATGAAGTGTTGTTGCTGAGTGGAATTTTTGTCGAACTTAAAGTAGGCTCAGAAAGGATACATGTCTTCATACATGTATCTCAGTTATGCATTCCGCTGTAAACACTGATTATTTCAGTTACGCCTTCCGTTGCAAACTCTGATAATGTTTTAGCCAAGCCCTAACGATGCCTTTTTTTCCTTTTAAGGAATATAATGCGTATACAAGTTCTTTGAGTACCCTTTTTATGCGAACTATGCCTTTTTCCTTTTTAAGGAATATTTCACACGTATTCAAGCTCTTTGAGTATTCTTTTATGCGCCCCTTTCTAAACCCGCTTCTTAATTTCCCTTCCCCAGTCATGGTTTTCCCGGATTAATTATCCTTAATTAAGGCCGGTCGTGACAGAGTGGTATCAGAGCAGTTCGTTTGCTCTGAGCCTAAGAGTTTATTTAAGCCAAACTTAGAATGGATCACTAAAGAGTCTAGAGTTCAATCGACAAAGCTCAGCACTTCATCGCATCACACTCAACGATGCAAAATGGTATGCTTTTCTAAGTTTTGAGTTAATGTTTACAAAAAGTGAGAATTATCGTAATAACAAAGTGAGTAACTGTCAATAGCTATGTTATGTTGTTATTGAATGAAATGATTTACGCAAGCACGATTAAGTATGCCTATGGAATGAATCCATATGAACATAGAGCTATTAAGTTATGAGATCACCACTACTACAGAACATAGAAGCAAACATAGAAGAAATTAGATTGTATCTTTTGGTGGCTATAGTGAAGGCAGCAAGATAAGTGATGCGTATAGAATAATTTTTAAGCTCATGATTTTATAGTCGCTATAAATCTCCATGACTTATGCCTAAGTATCCAGTTTAGATGATGAGATATTATATGCTTAAGAATTGATATGACTCATGGATATGAGATGCTAAGGACCCTTAGAGCTTACTACATCAATGTTGTCATTGGAGTTATGACTTGTTTACAAGTTAGAATAAGTTAACATGTACAAGAATTCTTTTGAGGCTTGTATTAGATTATGCTAGAGTGTACTAATTGGCACATCCCTGCTATCAGAATGCCGCCTTAAGAGAGGACGCCCTGTGAGAAACAATAACAATCGCAGAAATCATAACGCTGTACCAGAAGAACCACAAGATGCTCGAGGACATAACCCACCCCCTCCGCCCCCGACTAGGAGAGTCGAAGAACTCTTTTTAAGGCAAAATCCACCTACGTTTGACGGAACAAGTGAACCAGCTGAAGCTGAGATTTGGGTGCGTGCAATGGAACGTATCTTCAACTTTCTACGTTGTACTGATGAGGAGCGCCTATCTTGCGTCTCTTTCCAACTAACAGGATCGGCTGACTTCTGGTGGGAAGCACGTCGAAAAATTCTGACACCGGATCAATGGGCAATTTATACTTGGGAAGATTTTAAGACAGGATTATATGATAAATATATTCCAAAAAGCTATAGGAAGAAGAAAGAAGCTGAGTTCTACGAGTTGAAGCAAGGAAAGAAAAATGTGGTTGAATACGACAAGGAATTCTGCAACCTGTCGAGGTTTGCTCCACAACAAGTGGACACAGAGGAGAAGATGGCAGAGAAATTTTGTGTCGGACTGCGCTACGAAATTAAGATGGCTCTAGCAAGCCACGGAGGACTCTCATACACGGAGTCTCTGAACAGGGCACTTGACATTGAAGCTGCAATGCCGTCGGACAAGTTAGCCTCACCATTTATCTCGACGCCAAACGACTTACCAGCAGTCTCACATACTCTCAAAGGGAAGCGCAAGTGGGACAACAACGAAGACAATATCAATCAGACCAGTAAGAAAGTGTGGCAAGAAAATGAACGGGCCGAACAGTTTATTCAACCAAGGTACGAGGCACAGACTAACCTCAAGTCAACTGGGGGTAACCAAGGTCAGAAAGGAGTTTTACCTTGCCCAAATTGTGGTAAGATGCATAGGAGTGTCTGTCGGACTGGAACTAACGGTTGTTACAATTGTGGACAAAAGGGTCACTACTCCACGCAATGCCCCAACAGATAACGAGGTTCAGCAATTGAGAACACCCGCACCCCTTGCCAGCAATACGTAGACACTTGCGAAATCAGCCTCAATCACATCAGTGAAAATCTTATGGAGACACCACAGACAAGAGAAACTGCGTGGGAACTTGAAGACAAGATGAAGGAAAAATACCCCGAACTGTTTTAGCAGAGATATGCAAATTTCGGGACGAAATTTTTGTTAAAAGGGGTAGTATGTAGTAGCCCGCTCTTTTAATTATGATTAAAACTAGTAAATGCAATATTTTTTTTAATAAATCCAGTTTATGATCCTGATTTTTCTTTTTATCAGAAACGGAGTTATTATTTTAACTTTATACTTTTATAACGTATGAGAAAAACGCGACGATGATTATTGAGCCATTCGATAATTATTATTTCCAAGTTATAACTGACTTAGCAAAGTCATGTTATTTATTAATCGAGAAACAGAAGCAGTTATATTTATTAGTGCATTGAAGTCGATGAATTATTCCGACTGCAACGCAGATTAAATCTACGGATTTAATTTAAGTTATATTACAGTTTATTAAGTTAGCAGGCAAGGAAAAAAAAAATATCAAGCAGATACAGAAATGCGATGATTTAAAATCGAAGCCAGTATTTATTTACAGTTTATAGATTACAGGCTAGTTCCCAGCTTGGGGAAAATCGTTTAGTATATTACAAAGGATTGGACTCTACGTGGCTCACTTAATGCCTTCACTCAAGTGTAGGCACATTAGTCAATAAGAGAGAAAATTCAAAAGTAGGGAAATTAGATGAAAGAGCCGACCACCAAACTTCCCACTAACTCCACTCCACCAACTCCACTCAATTATTCATTCCCTTTATACTATCAGCCACCACCCTTTGCTCCCCACCCAACAAATGCAATATTCACTCTCATTTCATTTTCATCCAAAAGTTCAGAGGATCAGTTCCAATTCATTTCAGCCGAAGCTCTCAAGGTAAGGCTTGGCTTCAATGCTTTCTTCTCCTTTGATTAAGTTCATCCTGCAATTGTTAAGCAAATAACCAATTTATTTCAGTTTCTATCCATTGAACACCAGAGCTACCAACCAAAAACACAAGAACATTCAAGGTATATACTATCTCAGTTTATTCTCTCAATTTATTCAAGCCACATACACTGTCATAATACCCAAGCATAGCACATGGATATCAAACATGAATCTTGTTAACATCATTCACCTTAGCAACTAGAAGCTTAAAAATGAAACGAGAATTTGCATAAAGTAGACACGAGAACATAGCTTTAGAGGGGGCAGGGCTACTGCCCTGTTGGGTCGGGTCGAGAGATGTCGAGTGGGCGGCGACTCGCGGGGACAGTAGCGCACCGAGCAGTGAAAGCCAGACGACTCCCAAGTCCCAACCTCACCAATTGCCCTCGCTGATTCTGGAGTAGCAGCAGCGGAGGCGTACCCTTTGCCCGAACCCAGCAGCAGCTTGGCGTGGCTCGAACCAGTCGACCCCGAAAAAAACAGTAACAGCGGGCCTTTCCCTACTCGCCAGAGCCGTTCGCGGCGGAGCTCGCGTAGAGCGGACCAGAGAGAAGGAGAAGAGGACGGACGAAGCTCGGCCGCTCGCTGGCCTCCCCGTTGCGACGATAGCGATTTTCCTCTCTCAAGGAAGACAGGGCTCGACTCCCTGCCCACCTTAACGTCTGAATCGAGACCTGAACGGCTCGGTGGAGGAGGCGAGACGACGCCGGTTTCGCCGATTGATGGCCAGAGAACTGCGACAGCGACGCTTCCAGATTCAGAAGAAATTAGGGCTTCGAGACAAGGGCGTGACAGCAGCGACGACTCGCCAGAAATTCAGGGCGTCGGAGCTGGAGAATCACTGAGGCCGACTGGAACCATGGCCGAGAGAGAACGGCCGACACCAGGGCTCGGAGCAGCAATCGCTCGACAGGGGTGATTTTCCCTTTTCTGAAATCTAGGGCTCGACGTCGGAGAGGGATATGAGGACGATAGTTGGACGGCGCCGCTACCAGACGACGACCGCCCGCCGGATTCCAGATGGAGGTGCGACAGCGGCGATTACTTCCTGAGATTTCAGGGCTCGTTTGGGTTCCGCAAAAGTAGTAGAGAACAGAGAGAGCACGGCGCCGGGGTTGGACGCGTCGCCGGTCGAAGCTGACCGGAGCAGATAACAGTTGAACGGCCGGAGGAAGTGCAGCCGACCAGAATTGACCGAGAGGAGAGAAGGCTGATCGGCACTTGAGAAAGAGGGAGAGTATCGGCTCCTTGAGAGAGAAAAGAGAGAGGACCGATAGTTTGAGAGAGAGAGAGAGTTGGGCTTGATGCTATTTTAATTAAGTTTGGGCTTTTCTATTTGGGCCTCACCTTTTAATTGTTGTGGGCCAAAGACTTTTAAGTTCGGGCTTGATTTTAATTGCTTGGGCTTTCACAGTTAAATTCGAATTGGGCCAATCTTTTATTTAATTGGCCCTTCTCATTAATTCTATTGGGCTCGATTTAATTAAGGAGTTGGGCTGATGCATATTTTATGATGGGCTATTATTCTAGTCCCATTTATATTTCGTTGGGCCAGTTTAATTCATCATTTTGGCCGATTAAATTGCCTTTTTGGGCTAAGATTAATTCTTTTAAGTCCACATTAATTATTATTTGGACCCCTATTTTAATTGTTTTGGGTCGAAGACTTTTTAAGTTGGGCTTTAATTCTTTTAAAGCTTGAGCTGAAGTTACTCCTTTGAGCTAAGCCTAGCAGTATCAATTTTTGATGGAGCCCAATTATTTATCAATAATGAGCCGCCCAGTTTATTAATTAATGTTTTTGGACTTCCGACTTTAAAGCAAGCCATTATTGTTTATTTCATTTAAGCCACTGGTTTATTTAATTAATTGGCTACTCTCTTTTGAGCCTATTAATTATTTGAGGTTACGCTAGTAATGATGCTTCTATCGAAAAGCCCGATAATTTCTACAAGGTCACACCTCGTTTAAAGCCGAGTTAGTCCTTTTTCAATCAAGTACAAATGCGAGGTTTATTTCACGACTAGAATATTCCGATGAGGAAGGAAGAATCACAGTTTTATTCGACCGCGCTAGACGAGAATTAGCTAAATCTATTAACGATGATTAATAGTAGAATTCCCGATTATCGCTCAGAGTATTAGTTCATGCATACCAGATTCATGCATAGTTAAATTACGCTTTCTCATTAATTAAGAATTTTTCCTCGAGGCAATGTCTTATTTTATATTCTCGTGATTAAGGTCAAGCGCGAGAGTAAGAACTACACAAGGAGTTAGAATACCTTAGCAAAACTTTGCTATCAGGTGGGCAATTTCTTACGCGTAAATAAAATGCTATGCAAGTGTTATGCTTTAAAATGCAAATTGGATCTTCAAGTGTGGTATGCTTTATTACGCTTAAATGAGTTAAGCTTTATTATGATGCACGTTAAATGATTACGCTTATTTACGCTTGAATGTTTTACGCTGATAAGTTTATGCTTATATTTGATGCTTGCGTCTGTTGGGGGAGGTCTCCCTCAACAGTACGATGCCGTGTCCGCTGAGGAGGGCCTTCCTCACGGCGCGATGCCCGTGTCCGCTAAGAGAGGCCTCTCTCGCGGCGCGATGCCAGTATGCCTGTGTTACAGCGTCTATTGGGGGAGGCCTCCCTCAATAGTACGATGCCGTGACCGCTGAGGGAGGCTCCCCTTCACGGTGCGATGCCCGTGTTCGTTGGAAAAGGCCTTCTCCACGACACGATGCGTGTTTATGATTGTTAATGACGAAGAATGCCCTTATGCTATTTATGAATTTGGAAATGTTTAATGAGTAAAGGATATGAAAGAAACTCATGCCTCTTATGCGATATTGTAAAATTGTTAATGATGTTATGTTATATGCTTGGCAACTGCCCACTAAGTACTTTTGTACTTAGCCCTTCAATGTTTATGATTGTGCAGGTTGAGCTGTGATGGGCGATGAAGTGTTGTTGCTGAGTGGAGTTTTTGTCGAACTTAAAGTAGGCTCAGAAAGGATACATGTCTTCATACATGTATCTCAGTTATGCATTCCGCTGTAAACACTGATTATTTCAGTTACGCCTTCCGTTGCAAACTCTGATAATGTTTTAGCCAAGCCCTAACGATGCCTTTTTTTCCTTTTAAGGAATATAATGCGTATACAAGTTCTTTGAGTACCCTTTTTATGCGAACTATGCCTTTTTCCTTTTTAAGGAATATTTCACACGTATTCAAGCTCTTTGAGTATTCTTTTATGCGCCCCTTTCTAAACCCGCTTCTTAATTTCCCTTCCCCAGTCATGGTTTTCCCGGATTAATTATCCTTAATTAAGGCCGGTCGTGACAGTGTGTGTGTGTGTGTATATATATATATATATATATATATATATATATATAGAGAGAGAGAGAGAGAGAGAGAGAGAAAGAGAGAGAGAGGTTCAACTGAAAGAGGCAAATGTTTGTAGAATTGAGAAATAATCCTAACCATTTATTTGATGCAATCTAACGGCTGCCAGACCATATCATATCTTAATCAAATTTGCATAATTTTGGAGGATACGTTTATGGAATATACGTTTATGGAAGATATGTTAGGAATTCATAAGCAATTATTTCTTCTCTATTACGTTCTTTACGTTTCTAAATAAAGTCCATTAAAAGTATTTATTATGTTCAACAAAATTATAATGACTGTGAGATATATTCTTATGTTTAGCATAAAGTTTAAAACAAATTTTTATAAGTTTCATCAAAATAACTATAAATTCATTAAGATAAAGTTCAAAATAACTATAAGTTCAAAATAAAGTCGTCTAGACAATCTCCCACGCACACTAAATTCGACACAAATAATTATAAGTTCATTCAAATATATTGAAAAATGCATTGAGCATAAGTTAAATTCATCTGATTTATTTATGCCAGAGAATGAAGAATAATCAAATCGCGGATTTTTCTCTCTTTGCATATAAACGAAAAATACAATTTACTACTGATACTATTAATTATTAAATGACAAATTTGATTTAATCTGAATCATCTATTATAAGTTAATCAAAAGAGTATATTTATTCTAACTTCTAACTCTGTGGGGAGGGGGTTCCTCAATATAAGCACATCCTATATATATTTTGGTGCTCTAACGAAAGTAATTCTTATTATTAAATTGCGATTTTATTAAAGAAAGAAAAGAGAAAAAACCTAAGAACCCTTGAAAGCAGACTAAGGGCCGAGCCTCGTTAAAACCTCTGTAAGGAAAATCCAAAGGGAAAAACCTTAAAGAGGGAAAAAGAGTACTCGTCTAAGACGAAACCAGCAAGAGGGAAAAAATCGAAAATGGGACCGCTTCCAGAACTCCGGCCTAACCATCGTCCTGAAGCAGACCCGGCTCGTTTTCCTAACAAAAAACAGCAAAACAAAACCACAGAAAACAAACATGAACAGACAATCCCCAAGAAGAGAGGAAAGAACCGAAACCCGAAAGGCCAAACCGATCGGTCTGGACAAGAACTAAAGCAGCAACAAAACAAACCAAAAGGCAGCTCCACCATCATCAACGAAGGAAACGGCGGAAGCAAAGACCAAACAAAAGGTCTTGCCTGAAGACTCCTGTCGTTGGCAAAAACATTGACACGACGCATCCAACGGAACCCGTATGACCCAGTATCTAGCGCACCAGAAAACTGAGAAAAAACCATATGGAACATTCCCACACCACAACCACCAAAACAAACCATCAGCGCATACGAGTATGACTGTGAGTAGCCATATCAAGACGCACAACAACTTTAACCTTCTCAATAGCATAAGGCCACCAGCCTTCTTCTCTGCTATAGTTTGCCATAATATCTGCAGCTTTGTTTCCCTCCCGATAAATGTGAGAAATCTGAAGAGTAAAATCAGGAAGGAGACGAAGAACCTTATTCCATAAAGCAATGAAACGCCAAGGCACTGCGGCAGAACGCTTCTCAAGCAGATGAACAATGTACATAGAATCTGACTCAACCCATAAATGAAGCCAACCCCGATCATGAGCAATGAGAATGGCTTTGATAACAGCAAGGAGGTCTGCTTCAATGGCAAAACCAACTTCTTCCTTATAATGAAAACAACCACGAACCCAACTAAAATTATCACGGAAGACACCACCAGCCGCAATATTTCCTTGTGCCCCCATCGTAGAGCTGTCCGTGTTAACTTTAATCCAAGGAGACACCGGAAGCCACCAATGCACAACGATGAAATCCGGTGGAGGAGGAGCACGAGTAGCAACGCCTATCGATCTGAGAATAGTATAATCTTTCCAAGAATTATTCATATGACCAAGATTAAAGTTATTCTCCATCTCCTTAAAAGCAACTTTGACAAATTGGATGATCCATCTTTGGTCAAAACTCTTTGTTATCAAAGATGCAAGAGTTCCTCTGAGTTCAAATGGCCCATAAAATAGTGATAATGCCAGCTCGCCAAAAATAATCCAGCTGAGAACTGAACTTATAACCCCAGGCCCTAACTAAAAAACTATGCATATCAACAGCAATAGCAGCCTCAGTTAACTGAAACCAACTCTAGAACTCCATCCAAATAGGTCTAACGTAGCCGCAAGACCATAAAACATGATCCATAGTTTCACCCGAGGAGAAACAAAAGACACAATGGTTGGGCATGATCATACCATATCTAATCAGGCAATCATAGGTAGGAAAACGATCATGAGGAATCAGCCAGCAGACTAAAGAACGTCTAACTGGAATGTAGGGCCTCCAGATCCAACCCCCAGCTTACGCGAGGAAAACGATGACAGTGATTAGCAAATGCAAGAGCAGCAGTTACCGTGCCATGAAGAGAAGGTTTTCAGTAACAAGTGTTAGACTCCTCGCCAATAGAAAGCACCAAAATATCACCAACAATCTCAGGGAAAGCATTAATAAATTCCTGGGTGAAATGCCACACCCCATCATAGAAGTAATCAGCAACAGAACTAAGTGTTTAAACATCAAATTATATATCAAAATATTACTCTTCTCGAGCCCATGAAAATCCAATCTTTAATTTCTCGAATTAAAGTCTCGAGTAACATGAATTTGTTCGAAACCAAAAGTTTGACAAATTGATCAAAATTGGAGGTGATTTTTTTTTTGCAATAAACTAACGATAAAAAATTCGATCATTAAAAAAATATTTTTAATTATAATAATCCAACTCCAAATTGATGATTATCTTACAAGTCTTTTCTCGTTGCTTTAAGTTAAATACGATTAACTTTGAAATTTCTTTTAAATGATCATCGATAATAAAGATGTATATTATTGATATAATTAGCACCTATTAATACATTCAAACTTTTCTTCATTATGCAATCTCATTCATACATATAACTAAGCAGCTCCATATTCCGCAGTTAAAAATTGATGGGACGGATTCTTTTGATCAAGATGAGATTGCAGCACACATTGTTCGTTATTTTTCCAATCTGTTTGTCGATTCGGCTGGTAATGCGGTCACAACTGATGATGTGAGGTATTTGGTGAATAATTCGGTCTCTCAAGTGCAAAATACTCTTCTCACTTGCATCCCGATGGATGAGGAAATTGAGGCCGCGGTCTTTGATTTGGGGGGTGATAGTGCAACCGGCCCTGATGGCTTCACAGGAGTCTTCTTTCAACATTGCTGGGAGATCATCAAAGAGGATATTTGTTTAGCTGTTAGAACGTTCTTCAACAAGAATTATCTACCTCATGGCCTTAATTCCAACACGTTGATTCTTATACCTAAAAAAGAGGTGGTCGAAATGGTGGCGGACTTAAGACCTATTGTCCTGTCCAACTTCTTCTTTAAAATCCTCTCTAAGATTCTGGCGACTAGACTCATTGCTGTGGCGGCCGAGTGTGTTTCGCCGAATCAATTTGGGTTTATCCGTGGTCGATTGATTCATGAATGTATTATGCTCGGCTCGGAAGGCATTAACTGCATGAATCGTTCGTGCAAAGGCAAAAATATGGCTTGTAAAGTGGATATTAAAAAGGCCTTTGATACGCTGAACTGGCGTTTTATTCGGTGTGCTATGGAGGCTATGGGTTTTGACCAGCGTTTTCTGGATTGGATTTCTACTATCTTTGTGTCTGCCCGCCTCTCTATCCTGTACAACGGGCAACTCTTTGGTTACTTTGCCTGCTCTCGTGGGGTAAGACAGGGAGACCCACTTTTGCCTATTATTTTCGGCATTGCTGAAGACGTTCTTAGCTGTATGTTCATAAAGGCGGTCGAAGATAGTTGTCTAACACCGATGAAAATGAGCCGTGCGAGCTATTTCCCTTTTCACTTGTTATACGCTGATGACATTCTCTTGTTTTGCAAGGCTACAACTAAGAATGCTCGAATGATTCGTAATATTTTACAGAGATATGGGGAGCTTTCGGGACAAATCTGCAGCCAGGAAAAGTCGCATATTTTTTACGCCAAAGGAGTCCCGTTAAGTTATCAAAGACAGATTGGCAGGATTCTTCACTTCCGTGTGGGACAACTGCCTTTAATTTATTTGGGAGCCCCTTTGTTTGTTGGAAGACCTAAGGCTATTCATCTCGCTGCTATAAAGGATAGAATTATCAACAAATTCTCTCGTTGGAAAGGCTCCCAGCTATCTATTGCTGGGCGTATTTGCCTCGTCCGTTCGGTCATTCAGAGCTCTCTCGTGCATACGATGATGCTCTATAAATGGCCTAGCTCTCTTATCAAGGAGTTGGATAGATCCTGCAGAAATTTCATTTGGATGAGAAACATTAACAAAAAACCGTCTTGTGCTGTTAGTTGGGAGCGTGTTTGTGCGATTAAGAAGGAAGGAGGTCTTGGGATTCGCTCGTTTAAAATGATGAATGAATCCTTTCTTATGAAACTTGCTTGGAAGGTGATTGTGGGAAGCCATTTTGGGTTCGATCTGATGAGAAGCAGATACCTGAATGACGTGGATAGGCCACAGTCGGATTTCATAACTTCCTCGATTTGGGTTGGAATTAGGCGTCTCATACCTGACCTCATTGAAGACTCCTACTGTCTGCTTGGAAAAGGCTCGTCGGTGTACTTCTGGCATGACGACTGGCTCGGCTACAACATCGGCGATAGGATTCATTTGCCGAATTTTATGCGCTCAAGATTAAATCAAACAGTGGCAAATTATTTCTATGACGGATTCTGGCACTTCTCGCAAGATTTTATTGAAGAATTCCCTTACATTGTTTGTGATATTTTACTCCTGCAAATCGGCGATGAGGAGGATGTCAGATTATGGAAACCTTCTGTGCATGGGGACGTTACGTCTGCCCTTGCTTTTGTTTCAAAATGTCATCGTTTCCCTTGTGTCTCTTGGGGTCGTTGGTTGTGGGAAAACTACATCCCTGTTCGTCGGTCCATCACTTGTTGGAGAGTTATTCTAAACCGGCTGCCTACGCGGGATAAACTCATTCAACAAGGTCTGGTTTCACCCAACTATTGCTTCCTTTGTTTTCACGAGGCAGAAGATATGAGTCATGTTTTTTGGTCGTGCGACAAAGTTCAACCTGTCTGGATGGAGTTCCTGGGTTGGTTCAATCAGCTGGAGGGGAGACACTGTGTTGACATTCATAGTTTTCTCATCTTTTCTTGGTCAATAAAGTGGAGCTCGCAAATTAATGTTTTCTGGAAACTTGGAGCTGTTTCGGTGATCTGGGCGATCTGGAATGCGCGTAATAAAAGTTATTTTGATGGCGTTTATTTTCAGAGCCGTGCTATCCTTAGCTTTATCAAGTCGACGTTCTTGGAGGTGGATACTTCTTTTTCCAAGCTGGGTTGTATTAACAACACCTGGGCGGACTACTTAATTATTCGAAAGGTAGGTGTTAAAGTTCATCAACGGCCGCCGCCGGAGTTCACTTCGGTTTATTGGTCGCCGCCTGCATTTGCTTGGATTAAAGCAAATACGGATGGTTCGGCGGTTGGGGCGCCAGGTCGTATTTGTGCAGGGGGAGTTTTCAGAGATTGGCGAGGCTTTGTAAGGGGTTGTTTCCATGTGGAAGGAGGTACGGGGTATGCTTTTGAGGCGGAACTTTTAGGTATTATTACTGCTATCGATTTTGCTCATCATTCCGGCTGGTCCAAGATCTGGTTTGAAGCGGATTCTGCCTACATGGTTAAAACTCTGCCGACTAAATCAAGTAAAGTTCCTTGGAGATTTCAAGCTATGTGGAGAAGAGCTCTTTCGTTTCTTGATCATATGGAATTTAGAATAACTCATATTTTTAGAGAAGGGAATGTTCCTGCGGACATTATGGTTATTCCTCACACTCCCGAGGGATGTTGGACTCACAATATTCCGCTGATTCATGATGCTGTCATTAGGGATTTATCGGTGCATAGCTATGTACGGCAAAAATAGGGTGTTTGTGTTCTTGGGTGGGGACTTTCGGCAAACACTTGGCGGATTAGCCTATGTGGAGCTGTTTTGGAGTTGGGTGGAGGTTTTATTCGGTCATGGATGGTGCTCTTTACTGAATTTACGTGAGTTCATGGCCTCTGTTCGGAATAAGAGCGAGTTTTGGCATTCGAAAGGTTTCCGCCTTGGGTTTAAGCTTACGGACATTTTATCAAACACGTGGTGGTTGTGCAGTTGCTGCGTTGAGAGAGCTCCCGTTTAGGTTGGACGTCAGGCAGACTGGAGGTGCTGGAGGTTTTACGGGAGGTCTGGAGATGGAGGGCATAAGGAAGTTTTGCGGCGACGGCGTATAACTGGCCGCATTACTTTGCATGCTCGTTGGGGACCTCTCGTTTGGTCTCGATGTTTGCTGATGGCGGGTAGGCGGAGGGAAGGTTGGAGGCGACGACATATTACCGGTCCAACAACCTTCCGGCTTGATTACTGGATGAGGATTTTTCGGCAATCTCGGTTTAGGCGACGGCATCTCACCGGCCTAAACTGGATTTTCTTCGCTGACTCTCCTCGGTTCCCTCTTTTTTTGGACTTAGGGTCGTGGGATTGTTTATGGCGACGGAGTTTAACCGGCCATACTCCTCACGGTTCGATGGTAGAGCATTGGGCGACGGCGTATCACCGGCCTTTCGCTCTTTCTGTGTGTTTCTTTCGTTGGTCAGTTGGCGACGGCGTCTCACCGGCCTTCTGGCTACGTCTTGTGTTTTGCTTTTGTTCCTTTTTCCTGAGCCGGGATGGTTTAGGGACGATGGTTAGGCCGGAGTTCCTGAAACTTTCTCTTCCGCTCTTCTTTTTTTTTCTTTTTCTAGACAGGTACTCTTTTTCCCTCTTACGGTTTTTCCCATGGGGTTTTCTGTAGGAGGTTTTAATGAGACCCGACCCTTAGTTTGCATCTCTGTGCTCTCAAGGGTTTAGCTTTCTCGTTCTCGTTTTTTCCTTTTTTTTCGTTCCTTTATAAAATTGCATTTTAATAAAAAAGACTAGCACCTATTAACGATTGATTTTTTAAAATAAAAAAAATATTAACGGTCGACTACAATATAATAATAAAAAAAATGTTAACATCCGAATTAATGAATGATTTAAAATAATAATAATAATCAATTTTAAAATAATAATAAAATATAATATTAATGATCAATTTTTAAATAATATAAAATAAAATAAAAAATAACAATATTAACTATCGAACGAAATTTTTGGTCATTAAATGAATTAAAAAAAGTCATTTCGATCGCTATTCAACCTCTAATGATATTAATTAATTATCGAGATAATTTCGCTTTGTTAAATTTTTTCTTGTAGTGTGTTTGTTATAAAAAAATTATTCATATTCTAGAAAATACATAAAATATACTTCATTCGTCCCATGAAGCATGATCAAGTTCTTTTCGGCATGAGTTTTAAGAAATTGATATTTTGTGTGTTAAGTGTGGTAGATGTAAAAGTGAAAATATGAATAAAATATTATTTTTCACCATATAAAAAATTGATCTAACTTCATAAAACAAACCAAAAAAATATTTGATCATGCTTTACGAGACGGAGAGAATATTTACATTATTTAGAATTCATAGAGGCAAGAAATATAAAGTGGGAGTTTAGCACGCAGTCGACCTTGGTGGTGACCCACTCCCAGTCCGAGGAGGAATGGAGAATCACGACTTGACAGATTGCCAAACGTAAAACTCCCAAACGTCACTCTTGTAGTTGTCCATATCAAAACCAAATGGACTATCTTCATCTCTCTAGGGGCCTTTGAGAGATAAATATGTACACGTATATATCTATATAAAAATGTCCAAATGATCATCTTCCTACAGGAGAACAATAATAGTTTCAGTAAATTATATATTAAGGGTTTCCTCGAAAAAAGAACACAAAATCTTAAGTGTACCGATTGCGGTTTGATCGCTAAAATAATATTCCCTCCGTCCGCTAAAATTATGTAAAATTGTTTGGACACAAGATTTAATAAAATTTGTGATAATTTTGATGTAGTGGATAAAGGGTCCCACCACTTTATGAGATGTGTGATTGAAGATTGAATTTGGAGTTGATTTTTTTGTAAATAAAGAGTGTTAGTAAGGATAAAATATTAAAGAGGATGGTGGGACCATTGTCTTAAAAGGAAAGTGACATAATCTTGGCGGACGTCCGATATAGTAATTTTTACATAATCTTGGCAGACCAAGAGAGTATTAATTTATATGGATTGGATCAGTATATAAGTTGAAATCAGAGTGCGGGTCAAAATTTAAGTGCATGCGTAACTCAATTGTACGGTACACCCGGATGTACCCAAGACCACCTCAAAAAAGAAAAAAAAAAATAGTATACATTAAGGGTGGGTTTGTTTTGAAGGTATAAAAAAAGGAATAAACTTCAGCTACTATCTTATACTTCGTTTATTTTGATAATAATAAAAAATTCGGATGGATGATATAAATTTCGGACAACATATTTTTCTTTCGAATATAGATAATTTTGTATCTAAATGAGGATGGTATAACTTTTTACCAACTTATCATTCAACCTAAATAAGATAAAAAAAAAAAATGTGATTCTCACTTTAAATGATAAATTTTTATCTCATTATATCATCCTTTTATTTAGATGGATAAAATGCAAACACGCCCTGAATGTCGTAAATTATACATAATGTGCAATAAATTATGAAATTTTTTATTTT